>NC_132878.1:24284924-24297424 GCF_030463535.1 Salminus brasiliensis
AGCAAAGGGCGCATTCATGTTTCTGGGACTGAGCATGATCTCGGAACAGCCAAATTACATGGGAAGAGAGAGAGGACTGCTGAGGTTGAATCCAAGATTTGCCTGTTTATTATACAGGAACTTCAGCCAAACAAACATTAACTCCTCATAAACTCCTCGTCCTCGTTTTTCTCTACTTGTACTTTTCCGCCTAGAAATCTTACTGAACAATTTTAATACTTAGAAATAGACTCATGAGGGCACACCAATAGTGAGTGTGTGAGCCTGTCTTTATCTGTGGGAAAAGGAAGAGCGTTTTTAACATCACCTCTGTGGTGAACCAAATATATTTCAGCCCGGTGTCATTAATAGCACTACACACAGGCCAGTTTACTTTCTCTCCTGAAACACAGACCAACATAAGGCACCGCTGGGATTCGAACCCAGGATCTCCTGTTTACTAGACAGGCGCTTTAACCAACTAAGCCACGGCGCCAGACATGCACTGTCACTGGAGCTCTGTGTAAGAGGATCACAGCTCTAATATTTTACTTGGCTTTATTTGAGTGTGTTTAACCAGAAAAGCAGTTAAATGTACACTTCTGCTTTTTCCCCTCAAACATTCAAACATTTTATTTATTATTATTTATTTACAGTGTTTAGCATTATTGTCTCTTTGGCTCCCATTTTTATAATAATAATATAAATAACCTTATGCTATTTTATAAAAGGTGCACTCTGGCATACTGACTATGATGAAATGTTGTCTCATTAGGTCTACCACTATACACTATTACCAACCCCAGACGCTCCAGTTGCAGCTACTAAGCAGCTTATTAAGTGAAGCCATGGACTTCTGAAGTCATGAGTCCTGCAATCAGCTTCACGTCCTTATTGAGAACTAGACCTACTACTAGTGCTGACTGTACTCTATAACAGTGCACTCTAAGCATTAAAGGGGCTGGAAATAGTACTAAGTAGTTAAAATGGTTATTTTACTCATAAGCGTAGTGGAACCTATGAAGATCCATCAACAAAAGCTTTTCTACAGATCTGAGGAACCCCTTTATCCAGGCACAGAAGCATCTGTTAAAGCAGCCTAAGGGTTATTCACACATGAACTATGTTGGTAATGTACTGGGAAACTGTAATGGGTCTTATGCAGGGAAATGACCAGGATTTGTGCTCACGTTTAACCACGACGAGCATTAACTAACAACAGCGGGTTCTCACAAACACACGCTGGCTCACTCCATTACAGACACACATGGTGAGAGTAGTGATGGCTGTAATCCCTCTAGAAATCACATTTATTGTGATGGGTGTATGACCCCTAGATTACTGTACTTATTGTATATCTGCTTTCTTTCTTTTTCAGACGTTGTGTGTTGTGTAATGTCGCTGAATGAACCTGGAGCAGCGTTATTTCACTTCACTGAGTTCTTTATTTCTTTACTTCTTTACGGTGGAAAGGACAGTGAAGCCTCTTGAACTTAACTTTTTTGTTGTTGCTGCTAGAAAGGGGTTTTTCTCATCCACTGCCAAAAACACTGCGACTCTGGTGGGACTCGAACCCACAACCTTTGAATGGCCTCAACCCTGAGCCTAGAAGTCCAATGCGCTATCCATTGCGCCACAGAGCCAGTAGGAGCGAAGGGCGCATTCATGTTTCTGGGACTGAGCATGATCTCGGAACAGCCAAATTACATGGGAAGAGAGAGAGGACTGCTGAGGTTGAATCCAAGATTTGCCTGTTTATTATACAGGAACTTCAGCCAAACAAACATTAACTCCTCATAAACTCCTCGTCCTCGTTTTTCTCTACTTGTACTTTTCCGCCTAGAAATCTTACTGAACAATTTTAATACTTAGAAATAGACTCATGAGGGCACACCAATAGTGAGTGTGTGAGCCTGTCTTTATCTGTGGGAAAAGGAAGAGCGTTTTTAACATCACCTCTGTGGTGAACCAAATATATTTCAGCCCGGTGTCATTAATAGCACTACACACAGGCCAGTTTACTTTCTCTCCTGAAACACAGACCAACATAAGGCACCGCTGGGATTCGAACCCAGGATCTCCTGTTTACTAGACAGGCACTTTAACCAACTAAGCCACGGCACCAGACATGCACTTTCACTGGAGCTCTGTGTAAGAGGATCACAGCTCTAATATTTTACTTGGCTTCATTTGAGTGTGTTTAACCAGAAAAGCAGTTAAATGTACACTTCTGCTTTTTCCCCTCAAACATTCAAACATTTTATTTATTAATATTTATTTACAGTGTTTAGCATTATTGTCTCTTTGGCTCCCATTTTTATAATAATAATATAAATAACCTTATGCTATTTTATAAAAGGTGCACTCTGGCATACTGACTATGATGAAATGTTGTCTCATTAGGTCTACCACTATACACTATTACCAACCCCAGACGCTCCAGTTGCAGCTACTAAGCAGCTTATTAAGTGAAGCCATGGACCTCTGAAGTCATGAGTCCTGCAATCAGCTTCACGTCCTTATTGAGAACTAGACCTACTACTAGTGCTGACTGTACTCTATAACAGTGCACTCTAAGCATTAAAGGGGCTGGAAATAGTACTAAGTAGTTAAAATGGTTATTTTACTCATAAGCGTAGTGGAACCTATGAAGATCCATCAACAAAAGCTTTTCTACAGATCTGAGGAACCCCTTTATCCAGGCACAGAAGCATCTGTTAAAGCAGCCTAAGGGTTATTCACACATGAACTATGTTGGTAATGTACTGGGAAACTGTAATGGGTCTTATGCAGGGAAATGACCAGGATTTGTGCTCACGTTTAACCACGACGAGCATAACTAAAAACAGCGGGTTCTCACAAACACACGCTGGCTCACTCCATTACAGACACACATGGTGAGAGTAGTGATGGCTGTAATCCCTCTAGAAATCACATTTATTGTTATGGGTGTATGACCCCTAGATTACTGTACTTATTGTATATCTGCTTTCTTTCTTTTTCAGACGTCGTGTGTTGTGTAATGTCGCTGAATGAACCAGGAGCAGCGTTATTTCACTTCACTGAGTTTTTTATTTCTTTACTTCTTTACGGTGGAAAGGACAGTGAAGCCTCTTGAACTTAACTTTTTTGTTGTTGCTGCTAGAAAGGGGTTTTTCTCATCCACTGCCAAAAACACTGCGACTCTGGTGGGACTCTGGTGGGACTCGAACCCACAACCTTTGAATGGCCTCCATCCTGAGCCTAGAAGTCCAATGCGCTATCCATTGCGCCACAGAGCCGGCAGGAGTGAATGGCGCATTCATGTTTCTGGGACTGAGCATGATCTCGGAACAGCCAAATTATATGGGAAGAGAGAGAGGACTGCTGAGGTTGAATCCAAGATTTGCCTGTTTATTATACAGGAACTTCAGCCAAACAAACATTAACTCCTCATAAACTCCTCGTCCTCGTTTTTCTCTACTTGTACTTTTCCGCCTAGAAATCTTACTGAACAATTTTAATACTTAGAAATAGACTCATGAGGGCACACCAATAGTGAGTGTGTGAGCCTGTCTTTATCTGTGGGAAAGGAAGAGCGTTTTTAACATCACCTCTGTGGTGAACGAAATATATTTCAGCCTGGTGTCATTAATAGCACTACACACAGGCCAGTTTACTTTCTCTCCTGAAACACAGACCAACATAAGGCACCGCTGGGATTCGAACCCAGGATCTCCTGTTTACTAGACAGGCACTTTAACCAACTAAGCCACGGCGCCAGACATGCACTGTCACTGGAGCTCTGTGTAAGAGGATCACAGCTCCAATATTTTACTTGGCTTCATTTGAGTGTGTTTAACCAGAAAAGCAGTTAAATGTACACTTCTGCTTTTTCCCCTCAAACATTCAAACATTTTATTTATTATTATTTATTTACAGTGTTTAGCATTATTGTCTCTTTAACTCCCTTTTTTATAATAATAATATAAATAACCTTATGCTATTTTATAAAAGGTGCACTCTGGCATACTGACTATGATGAAATGTTGTCTCATTAGGTCGACCACTATACACTATTACCAACCCCAGACGCTCCAGTTGCAGCTACTAAGCAGCTTATTAAGTGAAGCCATGGACTTCTGAAGTCATGAGTCCTGCAATCAGCTTCACGTCCTTATTGAGAACTAGACCTACTACTAGTGCTGACTGTACTCTATAACAGTGCACTCTAAGCATTAAAGGGGCTGGAAATAGTACTAAGTAGTTAAAATGGTTATTTTACTCATAAGCGTAGTGGAACCTATGAAGATCCATCAACAAAAGCTTTTCTACAGATCTGAGGAACCCCTTTATCCAGGCACAGAAGCATCTGTTAAAGCAGCCTAAGGGTTATTCACACATGAACTATGTTGGTAATGTACTGGGAAACTGTAATGGGTCTTATGCAGGGAAATGACCAGGATTTGTGCTCACGTTTAACCACGACGAGCATTAACTAACAACAGCGGGTTCTCACAAACACACGCTGGCTCACTCCATTACAGACACACATGGTGAGAGTAGTGATGGCTGTAATCCCTCTAGAAATCACATTTATTGTGATGGGTGTATGACCCCTAGATTACTGTACTTATTGTATATCTGCTTTCTTTCTTTTTTAGACGTTGTGTGTTGTGTAATGTCGCTGAATGAACCTGGAGCAGCGTTATTTCACTTCACTGAGTTCTTTATTTCTTTACTTCTTTACGGTGGAAAGGACAGTGAAGCCTCTTGAACTTAACTTTTTTGTTGTTGCTGCTAGAAAGGGGTTTTTCTCATCCACTGCCAAAAACACTGCGACTCTGGTGGGACTCGAACCCACAACCTTTGAATGGCCTCAACCCTGAGCCTAGAAGTCCAATGCGCTATCCATTGCGCCACAGAGCCGGCAGGAGTGAACAGCGCATTCATGTTTCTGGGACTGAGCATGATCTCGGAACAGCCAAATTACATGGGAAGAGAGAGAGGACTGCTGAGGTTGAATCCAAGATTTGCCTGTTTATTATACAGGAACTTCAGCCAAACAAACATTAACTCCTCATAAACTCCTCGTCCTCGTTTTTCTCTACTTGTACTTTTCCGCCTAGAAATCTTACTGAACAATTTTAATACTTAGAAATAGACTCATGAGGGCACACCAATAGTGAGTGTGTGAGCCTGTCTTTATCTGTGGGAAAAGGAAGAGCGTTTTTAACATCACCTCTGTGGTGAACCAAATATATTTCAGCCCGGTGTGATTAATAGCACTACACACAGGCCAGTTTACTTTCTCTCCTGAAACACAGACCAACATAAGGCACCGCTGGGATTCGAACCCAGGATCTCCTGTTTACTAGACAGGCACTTTAACCAACTAAGCCACGGCGCGAGACACGCACGTTCACTGGAGCTCTGTGTAAGAGGATCACAGCTCTAATATTTTACTTGGCTTCATTTGAGTGTGTTTAACCAGAAAAGCAGTTAAATGTACACTTCTGCTTTTTCCCCTCAAACATTCAAACATTTTATTTATTAATATTTATTTACAGTGTTTAGCATTATTGTCTCTTTGGCTCCCATTTTTATAATAATAATATAAATAACCTTATGCTATTTTATAAAAGGTACACTCTGGCATACTGACTATGATGAAATGTTGTCTCATTAGGTCTACCACTATACACTATTACCAACCCCAGACGCTCCAGTTGCAGCTACTAAGCAGCTTATTAAGTGAAGCCATGGACCTCTGAAGTCATGAGTCCTGCAATCAGCTTCACGTCCTTATTGAGAACTAGACCTACTACTAGTGCTGACTGTACTCTATAACAGTGCACTCTAAGCATTAAAGGGGCTGGAAATAGTACTAAGTAGTTAAAATGGTTATTTTACTCATAAGCGTAGTGGAACCTATGAAGATCCATCAACAAAAGCTTTTCTACAGATCTGAGGAACCCCTTTATCCAGGCACAGAAGCATCTGTTAAAGCAGCCTAAGGGTTATTCACACATGAACTATGTTGGTAATGTACTGGGAAACTGTAATGGGACTTATGCAGGGAAATGACCAGGATTTGTGCTCACGTTTAACCACGACGAGCATTAACTAAAAACAGCGGGTTCTCACAAACACACGCTGGCTCACTCCATTACAGACACACATGGTGAGAGTAGTGATGGCTGTAATCCCTCTAGAAATCACATTTATTGTTATGGGTGTGTGACCCCTAGATTACTGTACTTATTGTATATCTGCTTTCTTTCTTTCTTAGACGTTGTGTGTTGTGTAATGTCGCTGAATGAACCTGGAGCAGCGTTATTTCACTTCACTGAGTTCTTTATTTCTTTACTTCTTTACGGTGGAAAGGACAGTGAAGCCTCTTGAACTTAACTTTTTTGTTGTTGCTGCTAGAAAGGGGTTTTTCTCATCCACTGCCAAAAACACTGCGACTCTGGTGGGACTCGAACCCACAACCTTTGAATGGCCTCAACCCTGAGCCTAGAAGTCCAATGCGCTATCCATTGCGCCACAGAGCCAGTAGGAGCAAAGGGCGCATTCATGTTTCTGGGACTGAGCATGATCTCGGAACAGCCAAATTACATGGGAAGAGAGAGAGGACTGCTGAGGTTGAATCCAAGATTTGCCTGTTTATTATACAGGAACTTCAGCCAAACAAACATTAACTCCTCATAAACTCCTCGTCCTCGTTTTTCTCTACTTGTACTTTTCCGCCTAGAAATCTTACTGAACAATTTTAATACTTAGAAATAGACTCATGAGGGCACACCAATAGTGAGTGTGTGAGCCTGTCTTTATCTGTGGGAAAGGAAGAGCGTTTTTAACATCACCTCTGTGGTGAACTAAATATATTTCAGCCAGGTGTCATTAATAGCACTACACACAGGCCAGTTTACTTTCTCTCCTGAAACACAGACCAACATAAGGCACCGCTGGGATTCGAACCCAGGATCTCCTGTTTACTTGACAGGCACTTTAACCAACTAAGCCACGGCGCCAGACATGCACTTTCACTGGAGCTCTGTGTAAGAGGATCACAGCTCTAATATTTTACTTGGCTTCATTTGAGTGTGTTTAACCAGAAAAGCAGTTAAATGTACACTTCTGCTTTTTCCCCTCAAACATTCAAACATTTTATTTATTAATATTTATTTACAGTGTTTAGCATTATTGTCTCTTTGGCTCCCATTTTTATAATAATAATATAAATAACCTTATGCTATTTTATAAAAGGTGCACTCTGGCATACTGACTATGATGAAATGTTGTCTCATTAGGTCTACCACTATACACTATTACCAACCCCAGACGCTCCAGTTGCAGCTACTAAGCAGCTTATTAAGTGAAGCCATGGACTTCTGAAGTCATGAGTCCTGCAATCAGCTTCACGTCCTTATTGAGAACTAGACCTACTACTAGTGCTGACTGTACTCTATAACAGTGCACTCTAAGCATTAAAGGGGCTGGAAATAGTACTAAGTAGTTAAAATGGTTATTTTACTCATAAGCGTAGTGGAACCTATGAAGATCCATCAACAAAAGCTTTTCTACAGATCTGAGGAACCCCTTTATCCAGGCACAGAAGCATCTGTTAAAGCAGCCTAAGGGTTATTCACACATGAACTATGTTGGTAATGTACTGGGAAACTGTAATGGGTCTTATGCAGGGAAATGACCAGGATTTGTGCTCACGTTTAATAACGACGAGCATTAACTAACAACAGCGGGTTCTCACAAACACACGCTGGCTCACTCCATTACAGACACACATGGTGAGAGTAGTGATGGCTGTAATCCCTCTAGAAATCACATTTATTGTGATGGGTGTGTGACCCCTAGATTACTGTACTTATTGTATATCTGCTTTCTTTCTTTTTCAGACGTTGTGTGTTGTGTAATGTCGCTGAATGAACCTGGAGCAGCGTTATTTCACTTCACTGAGTTCTTTATTTCTTTACTTCTTTACGGTGGAAAGGACAGTGAAGCCTCTTGAACTTAACTTTTTTGTTGTTGCTGCTAGAAAGGGGTTTTTCTCATCCACTGCCAAAAACACTGCGACTCTGGTGGGACTCGAACCCACAACCTTTGAATGGCCTCAACCCTGAGCCTAGAAGTGCAATGCGCTACCCATTGCGCCACAGAGCCAGTAGGAGCGAAGGGCGCATTCATGTTTCTGGGACTGAGCATGATCTCGGAACAGCCAAATTACATGGGAAGAGAGAGAGGACTGCTGAGGTTGAATCCAAGATTTGCCTGTTTATTATACAGGAACTTCAGCCAAACAAACATTAACTCCTCATAAACTCCTCGTCCTCGTTTTTCTCTACTTGTACTTTTCCGCCTAGAAATCTTACTGAACAATTTTAATACTTAGAAATAGACTCATGAGGGCACACCAATAGTGAGTGTGTGAGCCTGTCTTTATCTGTGGGAAAAGGAAGAGCGTTTTTAACATCACCTCTGTGGTGAACCAAATATATTTCAGCCCGGTGTCATTAATAGCACTACACACAGGCCAGTTTACTTTCTCTCCTGAAACACAGACCAACATAAGGCACCGCTGGGATTCGAACCCAGGATCTCCTGTTTACTAGACAGGCACTTTAACCAACTAAGCCACGGCGCCAGACATGCACTTTCACTGGAGCTCTGTGTAAGAGGATCACAGCTCTAATATTTTACTTGGCTTCATTTGAGTGTGTTTAACCAGAAAAGCAGTTAAATGTACACTTCTGCTTTTTCCCCTCAAACATTCAAACATTTTATTTATTAATATTTATTTACAGTGTTTAGCATTATTGTCTCTTTGGCTCCCATTTTTATAATAATAATATAAATAACCTTATGCTATTTTATAAAAGGTGCACTCTGGCATACTGACTATGATGAAATGTTGTCTCATTAGGTCTACCACTATACACTATTACCAACCCCAGACGCTCCAGTTGCAGCTACTAAGCAGCTTATTAAGTGAAGCCATGGACCTCTGAAGTCATGAGTCCTGCAATCAGCTTCACGTCCTTATTGAGAACTAGACCTACTACTAGTGCTGACTGTACTCTATAACAGTGCACTCTAAGCATTAAAGGGGCTGGAAATAGTACTAAGTAGTGAAAATGGTTATTTTACTCATAAGCGTAGTGGAACCTATGAAGATCCATCAACAAAAGCTTTTCTACAGATCTGAGGAACCCCTTTATCCAGGCACAGAAGCATCTGTTAAAGCAGCCTAAGGGTTATTCACACATGAACTATGTTGGTAATGTACTGGGAAACTGTAATGGGTCTTATGCAGGGAAATGACCAGGATTTGTGCTCACGTTTAACCACGACGAGCATTAACTAACAACAGCGGGTTCTCACAAACACACGCTGGCTCACTCCATTACAGACACACATGGTGAGAGTAGTGATGGCTGTAATCCCTCTAGAAATCACATTTATTGTGATGGGTGTATGACCCCTAGATTACTGTACTTATTGTATATCTGCTTTCTTTCTTTTTCAGACGTTGTGTAATGTCGCTGAATGAACCTGGAGCAGCGTTATTTCACTTCACTGAGTTTTTTATTTCTTTACTTCTTTACGGAGGAAAGGACAGTGAAGCCTCTTGAACTTAACTTTTTTGTTGTTGCTGCTAGAAAGGGGTTTTTCTCATCCACTGCAAAAAACACTGCAACTCTGGTGGGACTCGAACCCACAACCTTTGAATGGCCTCCATCCTGAGTCTAGAAGTCTAATGCGCTATCCATTGCGCCACAGAGGCGGTAGGAGTGAATGGCGCATTCATGTTTCTGGGACTGAGCATGATCTCGGAACAGCCAAATTACATGGGAAGAGAGAGAGGACTGCTGAGGTTGAATCCAAGATTTGCCTGTTTATTATACAGGAACTTCAGCCAAACAAACATTAACTCCTCATAAACTCCTCGTCCTCGTTTTTCTCTACTTGTACTTTTCCGCCTAGAAATCTTACTGAACAATTTTAATACTTAGAAATAGACTCATGAGGGCACACCAATAGTGAGTGTGTGAGCCTGTCTTTATCTGTGGGAAAAGGAAGAGCGTTTTTAACATCACCTCTGTGGTGAACCAAATATATTTCAGCCCGGTGTCATTAATAGCACTACACGCAGGCCAGTTTACTTTCTCTCCTGAAACACAGACCAACATAAGGCACCGCTGGGATTCGAACCCAGGATCTCCTGTTTACTAGACAGGCGCTTTAACCAACTAAGCCATGGCTCCAGACATGCACTGTCACTGGAGCTCTGTGTAAGAGGATCACAGCTATAATATTTTACTTGGCTTCATTTGAGTGTGTTTAACCAGAAAAGCAGTTAAATGTACACTTCTGCTTTTTCCCCTCAAACATTCAAACATTTTATTTATTATTATTTATTTACAGTGTTTAGCATTATTGTCTCTTTGGCTCCCATTTTTATAATAATAATATAAATAACCTTATGCTATTTTATAAAAGGTGCACTCTGGCATACTGACTATGATGAAATGTTGTCTCATTAGGTCGACCACTATACACTATTACCAACCCCAGACGCTCCAGTTGCAGCTACTAAGCAGCTTATTAAGTGAAGCCATGGACTTCTGAAGTCATGAGTCCTGCAATCAGCTTCACGTCCTTATTGAGAACTAGACCTACTACTAGTGCTGACTGTACTCTATAACAGTGCACTCTAAGCATTAAAGGGGCTGGAAATAGTACTAAGTAGTTAAAATGTTTATTTTACTCATAAGCGTAGTGGAACCTATGAAGATCCATCAACAAAAGCTTTTCTACAGATCTGAGGAACCCCTTTATCCAGGCACAGAAGCATCTGTTAAAGCAGCCTAAGGGTTATTCACACATGAACTATGTTGGTAATGTACTGGGAAACTGTAATGGGTCTTATGCAGGGAAATGACCAGGATTTGTGCTCACGTTTAACCACGACGAGCATAACTAAAAACAGCGGGTTCTCACAAACACACGCTGGCTCACTCCATTACAGACACACATGGTGAGAGTAGTGATGGCTGTAATCCCTCTAGAAATCACATTTATTGTTATGGGTGTATGACCCCTAGATTACTGTACTTATTGTATATCTGCTTTCTTTCTTTTTCAGACGTCGTGTGTTGTGTAATGTCGCTGAATGAACCAGGAGCAGCGTTATTTCACTTCACTGAGTTTTTTATTTCTTTACTTCTTTACGGTGGAAAGGACAGTGAAGCCTCTTGAACTTAACTTTTTTGTTGTTGCTGCTAGAAAGGGGTTTTTCTCATCCACTGCCAAAAACACTGCGACTCTGGTGGGACTCTGGTGGGACTCGAACCCACAACCTTTGAATGGCCTCCATCCTGAGCCTAGAAGTCCAATGCGCTATCCATTGCGCCACAGAGCCGGCAGGAGTGAATGGCGCATTCATGTTTCTGGGACTGAGCATGATCTCGGAACAGCCAAATTATATGGGAAGAGAGAGAGGACTGCTGAGGTTGAATCCAAGATTTGCCTGTTTATTATACAGGAACTTCAGCCAAACAAACATTAACTCCTCATAAACTCCTCGTCCTCGTTTTTCTCTACTTGTACTTTTCCGCCTAGAAATCTTACTGAACAATTTTAATACTTAGAAATAGACTCATGAGGGCACACCAATAGTGAGTGTGTGAGCCTGTCTTTATCTGTGGGAAAGGAAGAGCGTTTTTAACATCACCTCTGTGGTGAACGAAATATATTTCAGCCTGGTGTCATTAATAGCACTACACACAGGCCAGTTTACTTTCTCTCCTGAAACACAGACCAACATAAGGCACCGCTGGGATTCGAACCCAGGATCTCCTGTTTACTAGACAGGCACTTTAACCAACTAAGCCACGGCGCCAGACATGCACTGTCACTGGAGCTCTGTGTAAGAGGATCACAGCTCCAATATTTTACTTGGCTTCATTTGAGTGTGTTTAACCAGAAAAGCAGTTAAATGTACACTTCTGCTTTTTCCCCTCAAACATTCAAACATTTTATTTATTATTATTTATTTACAGTGTTTAGCATTATTGTCTCTTTAACTCCATTTTTTATAATAATAATATAAATAACCTTATGCTATTTTATAAAAGGTGCACTCTGGCATACTGACTATGATGAAATGTTGTCTCATTAGGTCGACCACTATACACTATTACCAACCCCAGACGCTCCAGTTGCAGCTACTAAGCAGCTTATTAAGTGAAGCCATGGACTTCTGAAGTCATGAGTCCTGCAATCAGCTTCACGTCCTTATTGAGAACTAGACCTACTACTAGTGCTGACTGTACTCTATAACAGTGCACTCTAAGCATTAAAGGGGCTGGAAATAGTACTAAGTAGTTAAAATGGTTATTTTACTCATAAGCGTAGTGGAACCTATGAAGATCCATCAACAAAAGCTTTTCTACAGATCTGAGGAACCCCTTTATCCAGGCACAGAAGCATCTGTTAAAGCAGCCTAAGGGTTATTCACA
>NC_132878.1:24304924-24309924 GCF_030463535.1 Salminus brasiliensis
CAACTAAGCCACGGCGCCAGACATGCACTGTCACTGGAGCTCTGTGTAAGAGGATCACAGCTCTAATATTTTACTTGGCTTTATTTGAGTGTGTTTAACCAGAAAAGCAGTTAAATGTACACTTCTGCTTTTTCCCCTCAAACATTCAAACATTTTATTTATTATTATTTATTTACAGTGTTTAGCATTATTGTCTCTTTGGCTCCCATTTTTATAATAATAATATAAATAACCTTATGCTATTTTATAAAAGGTGCACTCTGGCATACTGACTATGATGAAATGTTGTCTCATTAGGTCTACCACTATACACTATTACCAACCCCAGACGCTCCAGTTGCAGCTACTAAGCAGCTTATTAAGTGAAGCCATGGACTTCTGAAGTCATGAGTCCTGCAATCAGCTTCACGTCCTTATTGAGAACTAGACCTACTACTAGTGCTGACTGTACTCTATAACAGTGCACTCTAAGCATTAAAGGGGCTGGAAATAGTACTAAGTAGTTAAAATGGTTATTTTACTCATAAGCGTAGTGGAACCTATGAAGATCCATCAACAAAAGCTTTTCTACAGATCTGAGGAACCCCTTTATCCAGGCACAGAAGCATCTGTTAAAGCAGCCTAAGGGTTATTCACACATGAACTATGTTGGTAATGTACTGGGAAACTGTAATGGGTCTTATGCAGGGAAATGACCAGGATTTGTGCTCACGTTTAACCACGACGAGCATTAACTAACAACAGCGGGTTCTCACAAACACACGCTGGCTCACTCCATTACAGACACACATGGTGAGAGTAGTGATGGCTGTAATCCCTCTAGAAATCACATTTATTGTGATGGGTGTATGACCCCTAGATTACTGTACTTATTGTATATCTGCTTTCTTTCTTTTTCAGACGTTGTGTGTTGTGTAATGTCGCTGAATGAACCTGGAGCAGCGTTATTTCACTTCACTGAGTTTTTTATTTCTTTACTTCTTTACGGAGGAAAGGACAGTGAAGCCTCTTGAACTTAACTTTTTTGTTGTTGCTGCTAGAAAGGGGTTTTTCTCATCCACTGCAAAAAACACTGCAACTCTGGTGGGACTCGAACCCACAACCTTTGAATGGCCTCCATCCTGAGCCTAGAAGTCTAATGCGCTATCCATTGCGCCACAGAGGCGGTAGGAGTGAATGGCGCATTCATGTTTCTGGGACTGAGCATGATCTCGGAACAGCCAAATTACATGGGAAGAGAGAGAGGACTGCTGAGGTTGAATCCAAGATTTGCCTGTTTATTATACAGGAACTTCAGCCAAACAAACATTAACTCCTCATAAACTCCTCGTCCTCGTTTTTCTCTACTTGTACTTTTCCGCCTAGAAATCTTACTGAACAATTTTAATACTTAGAAATAGACTCATGAGGGCACACCAATAGTGAGTGTGTGAGCCTGTCTTTATCTGTGGGAAAAGGAAGAGCGTTTTTAACATCACCTCTGTGGTGAACCAAATATATTTCAGACCGGTGTCATTAATAGCACTACACGCAGGCCAGTTTACTTTCTCTCCTGAAACACAGACCAACATAAGGCACCGCTGGGATTCGAACCCAGGATCTCCTGTTTACTAGACAGGCGCTTTAACCAACTAAGCCACGGCGCCAGACATGCACTGTCACTGGAGCTCTGTGTAAGAGGATCACAGCTATAATATTTTACTTGGCTTCATTTGAGTGTGTTTAACCTGAAAAGCAGTTAAATGTACACTTCTGCTTTTTCCCCTCAAACATTCAAACATTTTATTTATTATTATTTATTTACAGTGTTTAGCATTATTGTCTCTTTAACTCCCTTTTTTATAATAATAATATAAATAACCTTATGCTATTTTATAAAAGGTGCACTCTGGCATACTGACTATGATGAAATGTTGTCTCATTAGGTCGACCACTATACACTATTACCAACCCCAGACGCTCCAGTTGCAGCTACTAAGCAGCTTATTAAGTGAAGCCATGGACTTCTGAAGTCATGAGTCCTGCAATCAGCTTCACGTCCTTATTGAGAACTAGACCTACTACTAGTGCTGACTGTACTCTATAACAGTGCACTCTAAGCATTAAAGGGGCTGGAAATAGTACTAAGTAGTTAAAATGTTTATTTTACTCATAAGCGTAGTGGAACCTATGAAGATCCATCAACAAAAGCTTTTCTACAGATCTGAGGAACCCCTTTATCCAGGCACAGAAGCATCTGTTAAAGCAGCCTAAGGGTTATTCACACATGAACTATGTTGGTAATGTACTGGGAAACTGTAATGGGTCTTATGCAGGGAAATGACCAGGATTTGTGCTCACGTTTAACCACGACGAGCATTAACTAACAACAGCGGGTTCTCACAAACACACGCTGGCTCACTCCATTACAGACACACATGGTGAGAGTAGTGATGGCTGTAATCCCTCTAGAAATCACATTTATTGTGATGGGTGTATGACCCCTAGATTACTGTACTTATTGTATATCTGCTTTCTTTCTTTTTTAGACGTTGTGTGTTGTGTAATGTCGCTGAATGAACCTGGAGCAGCGTTATTTCACTTCACTGAGTTCTTTATTTCTTTACTTCTTTACGGTGGAAAGGACAGTGAAGCCTCTTGAACTTAACTTTTTTGTTGTTGCTGCTAGAAAGGGGTTTTTCTCATCCACTGCCAAAAACACTGCGACTCTGGTGGGACTCTGGTGGGACTCGAACCCACAACCTTTGAATGGCCTCAACCCTGAGCCTAGAAGTCCAATGCGCTATCCATTGCTCCACAGAGCCAGTAGGAGCGAAGAGCGCATTCATGTTTCTGGGACTGAGCATGATCTCGGAACAGCCAAATTACATGGGAAGAGAGAGAGGACTGCTGAGGTTGAATCCAAGATTTGCCTGTTTATTATACAGGAACTTCAGCCAAACAAACATTAACTCCTCATAAACTCCTCGTCCTCGTTTTTCTCTACTTGTACTTTTCCGCCTAGAAATCTTACTGAACAATTTTAATACTTAGAAATAGACTCATGAGGGCACACCAATAGTGAGTGTGTGAGCCTGTCTTTATCTGTGGGAAAGGAAGAGCGTTTTTAACATCACCTCTGTGGTTAACCAAATATATTTCAGCCAGGTGTCATTAATAGCACTACACGCAGGCCAGTTTACTTTCTCTCCTGAAACACAGACCAACATAAGGCACCGCTGGGATTCGAACCCAGGATCTCCTGTTTACTAGACAGGCACTTTAACCAACTAAGCCACGGCGCCAGACATGCACTTCCACTGGAGCTCTGTGTAAGAGGATCACAGCTCTAATATTTTACTTGGCTTCATATGAGTGTGTTTAACCAGAAAAGCAGTTAAATGTACACTTCTGCTTTTTCCCCTCAAACATTCAAACATTTTATTTATTAATATTTATTTACAGTGTTTAGCATTATTGTCTCTTTGGCTCCCATTTTTATAATAATAATATAAATAACCTTATGCTATTTTATAAAAGGTGCACTCTGGCATACTGACTATGATGAAATGTTGTCTCATTAGGTCTACCACTATACACTATTACCAACCCCAGACGCTCCAGTTGCAGCTACTAAGCAGCTTATTAAGTGAAGCCATGGACTTCTGAAGTCATGAGTCCTGCAATCAGCTTCACGTCCTTATTGAGAACTAGACCTACTACTAGTGCTGACTGTACTCTATAACAGTGCACTCTAAGCATTAAAGGGGCTGGAAATAGTACTAAGTAGTTAAAATGGTTATTTTACTCATAAGCGTAGTGGAACCTATGAAGATCCATCAACAAAAGCTTTTCTACAGATCTGAGGAACCCCTTTATCCAGGCACAGAAGCATCTGTTAAAGCAGCCTAAGGGTTATTCACACATGAACTATGTTGGTAATGTACTGGGAAACTGTAATGGGTCTTATGCAGGGAAATGACCAGGATTTGTGCTCACGTTTAACCACGACGAGCATTAACTAACAACAGCGGGTTCTCACAAACACACGCTGGCTCACTCCATTACAGACACACATGGTGAGAGTAGTGATGGCTGTAATCCCTCTAGAAATCACATTTATTGTGATGGGTGTATGACCCCTAGATTACTGTACTTATTGTATATCTGCTTTCTTTCTTTTTCAGACGTTGTGTGTTGTGTAATGTCGCTGAATGAACCTGGAGCAGCGTTATTTCACTTCACTGAGTTCTTTATTTCTTTACTTCTTTACGGAGGAAAGGACAGTGAAGCCTCTTGAACTTAACTTTTTTGTTGTTGCTGCTAGAAAGGGGTTTTTCTCATCCACTGCAAAAAACACTGCAACTCTGGTGGGACTCGAACCCACAACCTTTGAATGGCCTTCATCCTGAGCCTAGAAGTCTAATGCGCTATCCATTGCGCCACAGAGGCGGTAGGAGTGAATGGCGCATTCATGTTTCTGGGACTGAGCATGATCTCGGAACAGCCAAATTACATGGGAAGAGAGAGAGGACTGCTGAGGTTGAATCCAAGATTTGCCTGTTTATTATACAGGAACTTCAGCCAAACAAACATTAACTCCTCATAAACTCCTCGTCCTCGTTTTTCTCTACTTGTACTTTTCCGCCTAGAAATCTTACTGAACAATTTTAATACTTAGAAATAGACTCATGAGGGCACACCAATAGTGAGTGTGTGAGCCTGTCTTTATCTGTGGGAAAAGGAAGAGCGTTTTTAACATCACCTCTGTGGTGAACCAAATATATTTCAGACCGGTGTCATTAATAGCACTACACGCAGGCCAGTTTACTTTCTCTCCTGAAACACAGACCAACATAAGGCACCGCTGGGATTCGAACCCAGGATCTCCTGTTTACTAGACAGGCGCTTTAACCAACTAAGCCACGGCGCCAGACATGCACTGTTACTGGAGCTCTGTGTAAGAGGATCACAGCTATAATATTTTACTTGGCTTCATTTGAGTGTGTTTAACCAGAAAA
>NC_132878.1:25214924-25387424 GCF_030463535.1 Salminus brasiliensis
TGTATTGTAGCATATGATTTGAAACCACATTAGTTATTAGTAATATTATTAGTCATATCACAGCATGCTTTGTATAATGGTTAAAGATTTCTGGCTTATAGCACCCTAATTGTGAAAGCAAAAAATTCAGCATAACCAAACCCGCTACCAACTGGCCAAATATTAAAGCCTCAACACTGTTTCATAAAATGTATATATGCCCAGCTAGTGAAAGCCTTTAGACACCTAAATATGAAATGCAGTTAAACACTAAGTGTCCACAGAAACAAACTGGACCACCTCAGCTGACTACCAAACTGGGGCTAAACACGTATCGGAAAGGAAAGTCCCCCCCCCCCCCCCAGAAGGTCACAAAGAGAAATGCAGCAACAATATCCACTATTAATAATTACTAAATTATTGTTTTTGTTAGTGTTAAACTATACTATGCTTTTTGTCTTGTTTTGTTTTCCTATAAGCCTTCTATAAAAGGAAAATCCTGCTTGAAGATAACCACCTTCTGTACTCAGCCTATGGTTACTTATTTGGGGATACAAGGTTTTGTTTCAATAGTGACTGCATACCTAAACAGAACTGCTGAACTACCTAAACACCCTGATCTGACTGACTGTTTTACTCACTTTCCAGAAATACCCCTGAGAATGTGTACAATGACCTGGAGGAAGTTGCATACATCAACACACACCAACCTCACAAGTGTGTGACGCAAGCATTAAATCAATCATGTTTACTGTGAAACAAAGGTAGCAGTGCCTGTATAGTTACAGGGAACTTGGTTCAACCACAAATATTAAACTTGTAAACAATGAATGGAAGTAATAATGTTGCTGTAACATGAGTAGAATCATTTAAATCACAGAAAAATAATCAACACCTGGGCAACTGTAGTGTTTTGTGCAGAGTATTGATGTTTAGGTGTTTTGAACTTTTGGAAGCTAAAAACAATGTTCTTTATGTTTTTAATGTTTTATGAGTTTTGACCTTTCATATGGGGGAACCACTGAAGTGCTGTGCATTTTCACCTAATAAATAATCACCTAATTAATTTATCACAAAGATAAAATATGACAAAAATAAAGACAAATCCCACACAGTGAACTTGTATCCAAAACTTTAATTTTATATAGGTTTTTTTCTTTTCTTTTTTTTTCTTTTTACAATAAATATTCTGTATGCATGACTGTACGGTTTAATAGTCAGAACAAGATGTCTGCACATTCAGTTAAGGCGACAGAAAGGAACCAGCCATGTCTAGACCAAAACCTATTATTGATTTCCAGTTGTTTATGTAGACTAGGAAGAAGCCAACGTTGGTGTCTGTATCTGCGCTTCACCTTAAGATGCTAACATGGCTAATTAACAAACTAGCATTGGTTTATTTACATGACTGCATCTAGCCTCTACTTGCTTCTTAGTTAGTAATGTTAGCATGATTAGGTGATGTGATTTGCTCCTGTTTTATATGTATAAGAGCACAGCATGAGTTGAGGTGAGATACTGTGCTACAGCTCAGAAACATGCGTCTGGTCTCAAACACGCTTGTTAGTCTTTGTGCCCTTTGGAGTGAAAGGGTGCTTTCAGTTGATAAGTAGGGAAAAATGCACTGGTAATGCCGTTATTTGCTTACTTCACCTTGAGTGGTGCACACAAGGTTGCCAGTTTGCTACAGTGGTTTCCACCCAAAAATTGCATGAAAAACCACCCAAAACAACTCCTCAAAAACAATAACTTGCTAACTTTAAAAGCAACCCAGCATTTCTGTTCATGCCAATTCCCCAAAGCAGATATGACCAGTTATATTGTAGAACTGTGTACTCTCTGCCAAGTTAGCTAGTACATAAATGAGTCAAAGCTTTAGGCACAGAAAAAGGCTGGTACTTGATAAGCAGCAAGACTTGTTTGCTTGTGATCTTTCAAACCCTGGTGTCAGTGGTAGAAAACCATTTTTTTTTCTTTTTTCAACCAAATCCACTCAATCGGGCAACACTGAGCGAACACCCTTTGGCTTTGCTGCCTTGGTAAGAGGAGCTTTTTTTTCTGTTTAAACTGAAATACATTTAGTGAAACTGGATGCCAATACACTGCCTTCAGTGAATAGCTTTTAAACCTGGGCATGAGCTGTTAGAGCAACGCTCAAACCCTGCAAGTAAAGCGCTTATCATCTGAAAGTGCCCTGAGGGCTGCTTTTTTGGAAATTGGCCCTCCATCCATCCCATCTCACGCTCCAGTAAAAGTCAAACATTTCCTTTTACATGTAATTAAACAATGAAATACAATAATTCAGAGGCAAAATATTGACTTGATGGCAGAGGCTTCTCCTTACAGATACCAGTCCAGATTTAAACACACTATTACAGTATTTAAAACACAATGTGAACAAGACCAACAAGGATGACCTCTGCCTGATGTGTGTCTTCAGCCATCTTTGTGTAACCATAACTTGCACATGTACTTCAGGACCAGAAAAACCTAATTTTGACTTAAAGCCATGATGCTTTGCATAGGTCCAAATCAGAATGAAGATATTTAAGCCAGCCCTTGAAGACCATTAATTGGTCCACACTTTTGATCTATTTTCCATCACAAGGCTGCAAGTGTATTTAAAAAACAAAACAAAACAAACATTAATGAGAAAGAGGTTCAGCCTCATTCAGTTCAATGGTTGATGCTGAGGTCAAAATCTTCACATTTGTAAATGAACTGTGTATTATTTGCATTGAAATACATTGTTTTGAAACTCTTCTCCTTCTGTTTCACCTAATCACTTGAATCTTTCTATGAATGTTGGTTAATTAAACAAGTCTGGATTCCAAGTGGACTTTCAGGAAGTTCACAAAAAAGCTGTGTTATTCCCCTTCTGGCCTAACTAAATAGCAAGTTTGGAAAACACTGTCGATTTAAATTGGGTGTTTCTGATCCTTGTAAATGCCAGATTGTTGATTCTGCCTAGTTAGTCAACCAGTCATCAAATAATTAAAGTCACAATCTTTTTCACACATCAATCAGTTGCTCACAACACTTCACCTCACAAATCAGACAAAGGTTAAAGATGTAACAAACAAATCCTCTTACAAACCAATTTACTTAAATTTCTCCCAAAAATTAATTTCATTCAACAGTGATCAAAATATTCACACATTAACCAGCAGTTTCATCATACTTTTTTTTTATACAACATCAGAGATCACACTCAAGCATCAGGTTTATTTACAATGTGCAATTATACAATCAGCATTCTTGTCATGTCTTGTAGTGTCGGCATAGAGGATTGAGTTTTAAGTTCGTCATTTGTGGTGATTAATTTGAAAATTTCCATGTTCAAAACGGTTTGGAGACTTGGATTACTGGTTGGTTAACTGGATAACTGGTGTTATGGGAAGTGTAGGTTTTATTTCAGTGACACTAGTAAGATTAGTAGTTTACACTTGTAATTTGTATATTTTTTCCCACATATTTTCTCCTAATACACAGAAAATCATCGGCCCACGCAGCCATTGTAGAGGTATGTCGAACTACGCATTTCTAATGTGCATTTGGTTCAGAGCTACAGTACTGTAGGTTTATTGCTAAAATGTTATCACAGTAAAATGATCTCATGTTTACTTTTATATTTCACATGAATCATATTAGTTATGGGCCAACCTCTCAAATCTGCTCTGGAAAACCAGCCTAGCCCAAACCACAGAACAATTCTGCTTCTGAAATTGTCAGTCCAAAAATAAACAAAAATTCTGAAGTATATCTAGCATTTTATTGAAATTCTGTATAGTAAATCAGGAGGCATGAGGTAAATGGTTTGTCTAAAAACTAACGAGCATAGGCAGATGTAAAAATAAACTAGTAAAAGTGCATATGAATACAGGCCTTGTCCCTGAACTTATTTAAGGGTATGATAGATTTGAGGTCCTAAACTGAAAGTAATATAAGCAACTAGAGAACTGTCATATTGTCATACTGTCATATTACAGCTAGCCTTGTATTGATAATCTTTCCAGTTACCTTAATTTTAACCATGACCTTAATCTTAGGATCTACTGAGTCTCCGAATTGGGTGCAGTAATGAAATGACAAAGATTTCCTTCTAAACTCCAAGTGTGTGATATGATGATATGAGTGCAAATTTCTGGTCAGACTGCTAATTTGCTACATTCACTTATAGTGCTACATTTTCTATTCTTTTCCATTTCTCTTACCAAACTTAAACAATTACGCCTTACTGTGTTTAATTTCTTTCAGTGCTGAATTACTGCAATGCTCTGTTCAAAAGTAAACCCTGCCAAGGCTCTACAGAAACTGCAATAAGCCAAGACAGTCTTGTTACAATCTTGCTGAGAGTGCAGAAGCAAGATTACATCAGCTCTCTGCCTCCACCACTGCACCAGTTCTCATCAACCACAGAATTTATAATGTAAAATTGATTTTAAGATCCTGGTGTTGACAATATAATGAGGCCCCATTGTGCATGGAAGGCCTTGTATATTTGCTGACCACCACAGGCAGTCTTGCACCCTGCAGTCGCCTTCTGGAGACTCTTACTGAACAGACGCATATTAATTCAATACGTATAATTTGTGTAGGAATCTTGTAGTATTACTATATGCCTTTTTTTTAAATTCCACAAATATAAACCTCAATGTACATTAAGGTAAGATAATGGGACCTCATATAATAATGAATTGGTTGACCTTTTAGTGCAGCTGGGTGCAGATTTGTGAATTAATTTTATTAATTTGTATTGTATTTTTTTGTATTAATTTAATTATTAATAAAAGTATTAATTTGACCCAATGACTTCAAGACTATCTGGTCTAGAAGAGCTATGTATAGTACAGTTTGCAACATCCAGTTGATGTACACCAATATGAGCCAAAATTCCAAATCTTTTACATAATTTAATTACATAATTAAATGATGTAAATTTAATTATGTAACTAATTACACATTTAATTACAGAAGTTCTAGTTGTAGTTTTAAAATTGTGACAAATGTGAGAAACACATTTTATTTGTAGACTAAACTGTAGATTAAAATACATGGTCAGAAAAAATATATACATTTATCTAGACTAATGTGTTAAAGTATAATGATCATATTTTTATATTAAACTCTAAACTAAAATCTTTAAATATAATTATATTTATTTGTAGACTACACCACACTATTAAAGTAGTCTGCACATAAAATGGTACAAAACATAAATTAGGCTTACATTCTAAATTGTACTCCAGAAGGCATTTTGTTTGTGTGTTTGTTTGGCTCTGTAAAGATCAGCAACAGCGTCAACCAGGCATACATTTTTCCTTCTAAAATACATTCATTAAATGTAAGAGAATGAATATACAGGAAAGGTCATGTATTTTGGCTACCCTACATAGTCTTTTTTCTATTTTAATTTAAAATTTCTCAAAATTAGTGTTTTTAATATCTGTGGTCATTTTAGCATTATACAGTCATTGCTAACCTTAACCTGTTAATTAACAATTCGACCAATTCAATTTGATTTGAGTAAAAAAAAAAAAGGCTAAATTGGCCATAACCATAACCTGACCCCAAGTCAATCAAAAGGAAAGATATGCATTCAAGTACAATTAATATGATAATGATATTTTCAAGTATGTAGCATTCATACTGGGCAAAACCGGTGTAATTCGCAGCCACTTTTTGCGTTAGTTAGTAAGCTTGCACTGACATCATGCTTGTCGGATTAAAGTGTGCTTATTGCCTGAATATTGCATTTGCATTTTGTTGAATGTGTCTCTGAGTATACATTCAGTGGGATGAATTGAATTCCTTGAAGGAGATGCTCTTGAATAGGAAGTCTATCTTTTTTTTCCATAATAAAAAACAGTATATTTGTCTAGTCTTTATAGTAAGCATTTCTAAAAAAATATCAGCTGTTAGCATGCTAGAATGCATCGCTTAATAGTTTGACGCAGCACTTTTAATATTTCATTCAGGATATTTTTTCTAGGGGAAACTTTATCTAGGGGTTTCTAGGGATTGTCAAGTATTCATTCATCTGCTTTTTTTTTTTTTTTTTTTTTACATTTTTTTTATTTGCATTATATTGTTTTGCATTTGCTTTTTCCTCCCCACCAGTAGGTGGTATTAGAAGCGATTACAGGCACCTGTGTTTGATCTCAAGCAAAAAAAAATCCATCAGTAAAATAATAAATCAAAAGCTTTATGCTGAGTTGGACTCACGCTGCAGCTGAAAAACACACTTGCACAGTATTCCAGCTTTTTTTGTTTGTCTGTTTGTTTTTTTAGCATTCACCTTTCAATGTCCAGTTCAACACCAAATACATCATTGGTGCTCTTGTGCAACATGTAGCAACGCCTGCCACAGCTCAACAAATCTGATAAAAACTGAAGAGACTGGAGAAGGCTGTACACATTTACGAAATATGGCATTTCATATTGAGCTCCAGCTAAATTCATAGCCGAATTATTAGCACAGATGTATTAACTGACGTGATTTATCACAACTCCAGGGCACATCAACCCACAATTATCCAACAAACCAACAACTCTCATTGTAATTGTTGGCATTTCTGTAGAACATTCCCCCTCTTTCACATCACTTTTTGTCAGTTGCTCTGTGAAGGCAGCAGCCTGCAATGTTTTTGAGAGCATTCTGACGGTCTGAAGCAGTTGGAAAAGAAATTTTGAGTCGAATCCACCTCAGTTAAAAGATCAAACCAAACACACCAAAACTGCATCACATTTAAGTCATTTCAATGAAACCAGTATAGCTTTTTCCCCCCTTATCTAATAAAAACAGTCCTGTTTTGGCATTGGCCTATATCTTGTTAAATGTAAGGAGATGAAAGTGTGCAATAATACAAAGCATATGTAAATATATGCATAACATCCGTAAGGCCCATCCATCTAATGTGCATCTCTGCTTACAAATAAACCAAATAGAAAGATGTAAAAATGTATTTCATTAAAATTAAGGGAGTGGAATGAACACAACAACATGAGAAATCAAAACGTGCATTTCATTTAAAGGTTTTGAGCGTAAAATAAAATTATTATAAATATGTTTATAATAAATTCTGTTACACTCATGCTGCCTAGCATAGTGCTAAGTGATTGTGGAAGAGGAAGGGCCAATTGTCCTCTCCTGGCCACCAATGTTCTTTTTTCATACTTGTACTTGACTTGTGAGATACATTGCAGCTCAGTTCGCTTCTTTTCTGAAACAAAAAAAAAATATTTGTTTATAACTTATTATTAGTGTACAATTAATGTTATTAGCCAATTCAAAAAGTCAGCCAGGCCCTACTAAACGGCTTGCGACTGAAATAGACGAAACAACTCCTGACCATCAATATCCACACTTTTGTGGCAATGATGGATAGTCCTGCAGAATGACATGTCTGCTGTGTTTGCCGCTGCAACATGCAATTCTGTTGTTTAAAAATTGAGGTAGGCAAAGCCAGCTAACGCTACTAGCTAGCTAGCTAACTAACAGCTAGCCCTATCATTAATGCTACTAATATGGGTTACTGAGCTCAAGTCTAAGCTAGCTAGCTATTTGAAGACACTCTTCAGTCAGGTTAGCTTAAGCTTAATGAGGTGATCTGGACTAACATTAGTTAGTGTTAGCTATTGAGGTAGCTAAAGGGTTGAAAAGCAACTATGCAGCTAATGTCTTCTGCTTATTTGATTGGATTATTTTGGTTTTTTTTTAATGAGAACTTTTCCAAAGTATCTTCTATCTGAGACTGAGCTGTGTGGGATTTAAGAGAACCCATGATAGTTTGAAAAATAGTCTGTCAACTCGGATTATGTTCCGATACTTGTTCCGAGAGCCATCAGGCTCTTCAGCTTTTCCCAGTGGGGCTGGAAGAGGAGGACAGAGGACAGATGAGGACAGAGTCTCTTATGTTTAATCATAGGTATATTATTCTGTACTATTAACACTTTACTGTACATCCTGTACCTGTGCACCCCTGGACACTATTGACACTTTACTTAAATACCATTATATGCAGATGTTTATTAAGTATTGTCATTTATCTGCGGATACCTGCTCCTCCTGCACATTATTTATTCTTTATTCTTTATTACTGCACTCCGGTTAGGGTTTAAATGCATTATTTACATTTATTTATTGTGATAATGTGCTGTATTTTGTTACTGCTACTGTCTGCTAAATTCCCTTCGGGATCATTAAGTTTTCTATCTATCTCTCTATCTATCTATTTGTCCTTTTAACTTTGCCTCCTTTCATAGGTTAAATAGTGTGATCATGTTTGTTGTGCTGGTTCTACCATTAACACTATGCTTTGGATTAGCCACGCTTAAAGCAGGGAGGGAGCAGAATCAGGTTCATTTAAACAAAGGGTTTAAATGACTATCAGATGTTGCTCTGTGTCATGAAGGTGACATGCTCTTGTGTATGTATTTATATGAGTTGAACAATGTTTCTGCTTTGCTTCAGGACTCGTCCCATCATCCTTGCTGAGTTTGTCCCAATATGGTTTCCTCTCGCTTTGCATTTGCTTCTCCAGTTTTATTGCTTTCAAGGCTCCTAAAGATTACAAACATGTTAGTTACTTAATTTACTTTCACTGTACCGCTTACTGTAACTGCATCAGTGATGTTTCACACAGTAAACCTGCATAACTGTCAAAGACCCTTGTCCTATTTGATTTTAGATTTGCAGTATTTAACTTTTATATTTAGGTACACATTTTATTTAAGAATGATTTGTAATCATCTTAACATGATTTAAAAAGTGTATTACAGTTCTTTTTATAGCAGTAGCATAATAGTAGTAGTATTTGAATCACCATTAATTAATAATTACTTACTAGTAGTACTTTAGTATTAATGTTTTTATGTTTTACCTTTACTCACACTGTTTGATTTAGACTATTTTATCCTGGTTAAATCCTGTTTTTTTTATTATTTGGGGATTTTTTTTATATACCACACAGTCTTTCATGAGTTGACATAAGGTCAACTGCAGAGGAAATGCTAACCACTGGTCATCCAATCAAGTCTAAGACCCCTCCAACACAGTCCTTCAGTTCCCTCCAGCTAATTCACATTTAGCTCTATTGCACATCTCAGCTCTTGGAGTCCAATAAATAGCACTTAATTACTTGCTCAGATGTACCGGAGTACGCGTAGAAGAAACTATTAACTGGTTGGAAAGCTTTTACTTGATTACTGGAAGCTGAACAGCAGAAGTAATCGAACTGAGCCTGGATCCGAGTAAACAACCAACCACATCACACACGCCTGCAGACACGAGTGCTACTTTTTGAGTAGTCAAACCTAATGATGTTCTTTTTCCACAGCAGTGTAACTACATTATTCCATGCAGATTTAGAGCTAGCTTTATTCTGATTACATAGTAGGACAACAAGGGTACATAAGGTCATTTATATAAAGAAGATCTTAGAGATTATTAATAGTTTTTTGTAAACAGAGATGTGAACTGACAGGACAGGCCAAGCTTTGTGGGTGTTGACTGTGTGTGTCATGTCCGTTTCATGCTTTCTTTGGTGTGGGTTTAGGTGTGGATTTGGAGCCTGACAGACCATTTTCTGTGTTGTCGATCCCTGAAGACGAGACAAGGCACTCCTTACTGCAGAACATGGAGAAAGAGAGGGAGGGAAGCAGGGAACAAGAAAGAAAAAGACGACCATTAGGTGTTAATCATTGCTCTTACATTGTGACCACTACATATGCCAGTGCGATTAACTACTGTTCAAAATGAATAGATAATTTTTTTTTAAAGTACAACATTGAACTATTTTATCCTACAAGTTGTTTCAAATAGCAAATCTATCATCATTAATATTTTTTCATAATTTTGCTGTTGTGTTTAATATTTTACTATACACAAAAACAACAGAGGAATGTATTGCAAAGACAAAAAGTACTTTTAGAAGTCAATACATTATGTCTTTTGGCAACAACAAGGTGTTACTAATTGAAACATAATTAACTGTAATGATAGAAAATAAATTAATTAAATGCGCCTATTTTAAAATAATCTGAAAATTTTAAAATAATTATTTGTAATCACAAACTTTAGCACAGGACTAGTTCAACAGTATATGTGTTTGCAACCATATTATTTATATAAATTAAAAACACACACATATTTGAAAACATTGATTTAACCTCTCCAACTGCAAGAGACATTATAAATGAGGAGACCGATCACTGGTTGAAATATGAATTGTTATCAACATGGCATCTGTTTACAGATAACTTCCTGCCCTACAGCAAAATGAGCTGATCGGCTGGCTGGTGGCTCATTTTGCATATTTTCCTCTGAGTGGAGGAACCCTCCCTCGATGTGGAGATCTGCGCCAGTGCAGTAGAAATAGAAGCCTGGTCTTGTCTGACTGGAAATAAGATGGCAGCTGAGTGAGTATTCATATTAATGATGGCATATTTTAGTGCCAATACACTAGTGCTTTGCAACTTTGTGTGTTCAATTAGTGGCTAAGCTGGGAAACTAAGTCATGCTAGATACATCCATGTGAAATCCATAGACCCCCCCCCCCCCTCTCTTGCCTTTTTTAACAAACAAACATCAAATATCCATATGTTTATATAAGAAAAAAGGCTCTCTATGGAGTGCTAATATTTTTATGATTAATGATGAATAGATCTATAGATGAAACAAATGCCTATTCAATTAAAATGAATATTCATAGGTGGCATATTTCAAAAGTGGTGTTCTGACCTTAAGGAAGACACCTTGAAAAATTATTTAGATAGATGTGTTGATCTCCAAAGAGCAAATTGTGGAATAACATCTGTTGTTTTTATAATTCTTAAATAAAACATGCAAAATATTCTGGTGTCTAATATGTGTAAACTTCACATAATATTTTATATATTAATACAATATATTATATAATATTAACATAATATATTGTTTTTGTAAATACAAATTATACATAACCAAAGGAATTTGAAAGGACAGATGTAAACAGAGGCTCACTTTTTCTCCTCAAGCTTGGCGAGGACGAAGAGTGTGAAGTTCTTGAGCAGCATGAAGATCATCAGCAAAGCTATACCGCCTCCAACACAGGAGACAATGATGATGGTCAAAGTGTTGTCCACAACTCTCACTGAGAAATACAGAGAAAGAGAGAAATGATTTCCATTAGGTTATATTACTTGGGATTGCTGCTTCAGATCAGTGTCATTATTGGACAGAAATGTCTCTTACTTTGGTTTAAGGGCTCTTAATGACATAAGCTGTTTACTGATATTAAGAAATTGTTTTTTAAGCTGATTTTACAAGGTAGGGGTTTCTAATAAAGTGGATAGTGAGAGTGTGCTATTGGAATGCAGGTGATACAAAATCTCGCTCTTTAACAGACATTCATTGTCCTTCACTCACATTCATCTACCACGTAGAGGGTGAAGATGGCACTGTGGTTCTTGCCCTTCTCTTTGGGGTTCTTGCCGAAGCACGTGTACTCCCCTGCATCCTCGAACGTCACGTTCCAGATAATTATGGACACGTTGTTGCTCTTGCTGGAGCCCACAAATTCCACTCGCTCGCGATAAATATCAATGGATGATGGCTCCACGTTGTCAGTTGGGATCACAGAGTCAATTACCTAATTACCAACACAGCAATCAGTAACAAGCAGTGTCATCTGACTGGATGGAAGCTGTTTGCAATAAAGCAATCAAACACAGCAATCAAGAACAATTTATAATAATTTATAGATATAATTTATAAAAATGTATAATGATATACATATGGTGATTTCTCCAAATTCAACACAAACTGACACTGCATTCTCAGACCTATTCAACCCCTTCATGACAAGCGTCTTCAGTACTTCAGTACTAGTAGAGAAAGAAACGCCCATCAGCATCTGCCAGCATTCCTGAGGATGGCAGAATGGCCTCCAGTTCACTAATATTCTTGGGTTCGTGTGCTGCACCGCCTTCTTCAAATAGTACCAAAGATTTCCTACAGGGTTCAAGACAGGTGCAGGACAGTGATCTCTTCTCTGAACATTTTGGACAGCTCTCTTGACTGAGATACAGTCCAGGTTTTTGATGCGTTTTATCTCTCACACGATGCAACTAATGAAGCCCTTGATTTGTCACCTGATGTGTCACCTGTTACCTCCTTTATTCTATTCAATGCTGTGCATATTTCTACATATATACTTAAATAAGTACTGGGTTGATTAATTAGCAAGATAACATTTATTATGTATTATCCTTTCTGTTTCGCTTTTTTTCTGTTTTAGACCATATCCAGCCATTCCCAGTAATGCAAAGAATGCAGTCAGTCTGTACTAAACGTCATCTGTCCTGTTTTGAATATTTGGTGGGCTTGAGAGGAATGTCCCAACTTTTCAGTGCCGTACAGTCAGCTGCAAGCCCAACGTCTTTTCCACTCTGAGACCTCTCATTTGGGATGGAATGCTGTCGTTAATAAGCGGCATAATAACTCCCCCGAGCTGCTTGTACACCTAGGCCTGTAATTCCCAGGGTGGCCAACTTGCCGGAGTCGAGGCCAGCATCTCGTTCTACTGGAATGGATTGTTTGTAAGCCCATTCCTGGTGAAAGTGGGTCAGTGGAGACAGTCCAGATAGTGATATTTAAAACCTCCTTAACATCTCTGTGCTCCATTTCTGGGTTTAAAACTGTGACGACCATTGTGGTCCCTCCCGCTAGCCTGGTCCACATGGATAGTTGTGCTTCTATTGAAATCACCCACCCTGTTAAATGCAAGTAACTATACACAGTCCTTATTATCTGCAAACATTTTTACATATATAATCTTTGTAGCATTTTGTTAAAACAAGTGATCTGTCTAAAAACGACAATTTTATTACACTTGCACAGGTTCAAACCAGACCAAGCTGTGACCAAAACTGTGCCCTATTCACTATCCCTTACTTGGGAACATCTAGGTCATTACAGTGCACTGGAAATTTGGCATTACGCTTCCGGACACCACTTCAAAATGGCAAATGAGTCCCAAAGTAGTGAACTTTATAGTGAACGGGGAACAGTTTTGAACACAGCTCTTGTTCCAAAAATATGCGAAATATTGAATAAAATAACTTCAGCTGTCACGGCCTTGCCTCCTAGCCACACCTCTGAGCCTTGGCTGAGAGTAGTCATAGACTGACCATATGCCAAGCAGAAATGCTGCCACTTTTTTGATAATTTTTTGTATTTCTACCTGATTTCAGAACCCTTTTTAATGGGTTTGACTTCTTGACTTGTGCATTTTAATGTTTGTATTATATCTGATGATTTACTGTCCTGAGCTTTGTACCTAGAGAACTATATGAGACCTCACTGTGCACGTGTCACAAGAGGGTCATTATATCAGCCTACATTTGACTGGACACTAGAGCTGATAATCAAAAGTGATCATCAGCAAAAACAGAAGAGATCTACAACCCATGTTGGGAAATGAAAGATTTCCCTGACACTCACCTTCTGCATGGTGCCGTTGTCGTTGAACTCCCATTTGAAATAGAGGTTATGGATGCCGATGCAGCTGGCGTAGGTGCAGGGCAGCAGGACATCACTTCCGTTCACTGCCTCCAGAAAAGGAATCTTACCTGTGGACATCTCTAACGCCTCAATGCCACATACTGCGTCAAGAGAGAGAGGGCAGAGAACATTTCTCAGCTCAGTTCTCAGTTCCTTTAAGTCAGCAGATCCTTTAAGTCCTGTATGTTGTGAGTTGGGGCCTCCATAGGCACACCCTTACACCCTTTTGTGGACCACTTTTGGTAGGTATTGACCACTGCATACCAGAAGAACCCCACAAGACCTCTCTGATGTCTAGCTATCACAATCTACTTCTAGTTACAGTGGCTCAAATTCATTATGCATTTCCTGCTTTGACCACATCGCCTTCAAGAACTGACTGTTCACTTGCTGCCTAATATACCCCAGTCCATGTCACTGTAGAGGAAGATAATCAACGTTTTTCACCTAACCTGTCAGTGGAGCTGATAAGATGAGTGATTGGTGTATCTAGAACTTACAGAAGTGCTAGTTTAAATGTTGATATTCTCATTATAGAAAGAGGGAATTATACAGTGTGCCAGACATGTTGTACTGATGTTCAAATTATTAGTATAACTATAGGAAAGCTTCAGAATAATGTTTGGTCTTATGAGGCCTTCTGTCCTGCTCCTGAAGTCTCAAAACCTAACACTGGAAGAGTAAATATAGCAGACATGATTATAATAATAAAAGAAAATGAACAAAAATTGCAGATGCATTTTAATGAGTGCCCAATATCATTAGGCCTTCTCTGAAGAGCTAGAAGGCCTTGAGGCTTGCATGTACTTGCATTCTTACAGAGTTGTATCACAAGCAGACACTAGCGATACGAAATGCTATCAAAGCATCTCCTTTGTGTTCCTTTCTCTCTCTTTGCTTTTCTCTCTCTCCCCCTATTTCTCTTGCCCTCTCACTCTCCTTCTCAGTCTCTCTCTCTCTCCCGCCCTCTCTCTCTTGCAGCAATGATGCTGCAAAAAAACACTCATTCACAAAAAGGGGCTGCCTCTCGCTCTCTCTCCCTCTCTCTCTCTCTGCAGTGAGGGCATGATTCTGGAAGGACATTGATTACTTCCATCTCCTCCAACTGTAAGTCTCCCACTCCATTAGAGTTATAAAGTGAAAGTGCAAAATAATAGTGATGCAGCAAAAAAAAACGGCTAAACCTGCTGTGAATGAGAGCTCTAATGGGACTGTCCGCTTTGCCAAAAAACAAACCAAAAAAACAAAACAAAAATGCAGCAGTTTAGTGATTCAGAACCAGTAAACTGCCAGGAGGTTAGCAGGTTCGCTAGCTCCGGAAGAGAGAGGCACTAATTTATTTCATGGAAACATCCTGAAGAGGCTGTAAAAGAACACAGCACGTTGGGAACATCGATATTGAAGTGGGTAATTTAGGCATTTTTTGCCTGTATCAGCGTGGTTGAGGTGACTAATGGGACAAAGAAAAGGCAATGGGTTTAGAATGAAAGACATACTGTTTCATTCTCAGGCTATTTTTCTCTGCTATTCTCAACATCCCTCTTTTTGGGCTCTTAGTTGCCTTAGTTTTCTTAGTTCTAGATCACAAACATCACTCCAACTCATCCCATAGGTATTGGATGGAGCTCCATCACCACTGCTCCACAGCTCGCTCCAAATGCTGGGCTTGGGGGGGGGGGGGTTATGTGCAGTAGTGACCCATTAGTCATTGGATATTATACAAGCTGTGTGTGCGCTGTGTCAGCAGTGGATGCACTCTGAGGTAGCTGAGTGCTCTAACTAGAAGGTGTGTCTGGATACTTTTGGAAATATGGTGTATCCATCGTCCGTTAATGATTTACATTTACATTTATGGCATTTAACTGACGCTCTTATCCAGAGCGACTTACAAGGTTACTGAATATTACAGAGATGGGCCAATGTAGTGTTAGGAATCTTGCCCAAGGACTCTTATTGGTGTAGCACAACATAGTCACCCAGACCAGGAATCGAACCCTGGTCTCCCACATGGCGTGGTAGCTCACTAGCAGGTAGTGATGTTATCTGTTGCACCACACCAACCGCTGATGATGTTAGAGGTGCTGCTGTTTGAGGAAAGTGAATCATAGTGTCTACTCCCTGAATTACCCGGAGATGACGTGCACCTGGCTGGACCGACGTCATGCGGCCAGCTGGTCGTGTCCAGTTGCCTTTGGCAGTGAGCGTGAGAGCAAGAAAAGCTGAGCCGGTGTGAAAGGGCTGCGTTTACACAGCTGTTAGACTCATCAGGATACAGTGGCTGTGTGATGATGACCACTTCAATGACCTAGGCCTCGCTATCCTGTTCCTTCACCGATATTTTATGCTCTGAGTTCTGCGTGAACACAGTGTACTCGGCATAAATCAGAAAGTGTCTCACGTTACCCAGCACTTCCGCACAGGAGAGACGGGCAAAGGCCCACAGGTGCAAGAGGCTCCAACACAGCGCTTTCCTTGCTTTAACGCGCCACACTATAACACACCCAGCAGCAGAGCAGCAAACACTCCAGAAGCTATATCGAGGGAGTTACACTGAATACACTGTGTACTCCCTGAAATAAGGTCCTGTATGATTCTTGGCCTAGATACACTCTGACCAAAAAGGTTCTAGATAGTACTGAAAAAGGGTTCTTTGACTTGCAACAGTAGTGGAATGCTGTTTGGTGCGACATAGAACCATTTTTGGTCTCATTTTATTTAGATAGTACTTTCTATCCTGCTATAGATGATTTAACTTTTTGACTACTATCTGGTGAAACTCAACAGTAATTCTCAACAGTGTTAGTGTTTAGGATAGGAGTAGGACCAGAGCTAGGTTTAGGACCAGGCTGAGGGTTAGTTTCAACTTGTCAAATGTCAACACAAGAATTACAAACTGGTCACCAAAGACAGGTCACTTAAGCACCCCGTCCTATGGCATTGCTCCAAAGAAAAATACTTGACACCTTTATTTTTAAGATTGCAGAGGAGGAAGGAAATACACTGTGCAGCACTTTAGCCCTCTAGGGCCGGACCACAAAGTAGACCAAAGCCGTACAGCAGTACATTTGTTTGTACTTTGGTTTTGGGTTTATTTTTCACAGCTGATGATGATGACTCTTATGTCCCCTAGATGTGTACACTGTCATTACAGTATGCAGAATTATTCCTCAGTTAATGTCCTCTGAAGCAAGCAGAGACATATAGGAAACAATGTTTGTGTTTGTAAGTAGAAGAAACAATATTTTGTCATCAAATCTAACAGAAAAACATTTGTTAATAAATCATTAAATATAGAGATAAATAAAACATAAAACATTACATACACTCTTAGAAAAGGGTTCTTTAAGTGTTCCGTATAAAAGGCAATGGTTCCATATAGAACTATTGCAACTTGAAGAACCAAGTGGAAGCTTAAATGTTTGTGTACCTGGTTAATGAGTTCTTCAGATCAATGGAAAAACGTTTGGTTTGATTGATGGTTCTATTAAGAACTAGCACCAAACAGGGTTTCACTACAGACTACTATCAAGTAAGATGGCAACAAACGACTTTTTTGATAGACAAATAATCTATCAATTATTAAAACGAATAATCGAATATTCGGATTACGAATCACTTAATTACTCTACAACTAATGTGTTGTTGTGTTGCCCTCTAGCTTAGTAAGTCTGTTCACATGGCACGCAGCTCTGCATCCAGATTAAGGGAATTACTAATGTAAGAAGTAACAGCAGCAGTAAAACTGTTTTCCACACTGTTATGGTTAAACATTGCAGATTAATGGCAATCGTTCCTAGTCAGTGTGATACTAATTCGGCCGTTGATTTTAGTCAATTAGTCGCTGCACGCCTACTATCGAGTCAACCCTTGTTTGCCTAGAATGTATAAAACAATTCTGTTATGTATATTAAGTATTGAATAACCCTTTGAAGCTTTTAGGACTAAAGCACATCCACTTCAAAACTGAAGGTAACGACAGCTTTTATGTTTGACTGTTTATCCTTTGTTGTATTGGCTTCCAATATACCATTTTTATTACTGATACTATACAATGTGTGTAGATGTTCTCTGATTGTTTAATAATTAGTTGTGTGCCCTGATTCTCATCTTCACCTCATGTCCAGATAACACAGCATCAAAACAAATGTGCTTCCCTGAATTTCATATCCCTAATAATTAATACTGTTAATTAATTAAATGTCACCGACCTACACACCCAAGCGGCCGATGAAATATGGGAGTGAGCTTACACACAGCACAGCTGGATCTTTCTGGCTGTATTGCAACTCATCATCCAGCCCTGGGACCATGTGTGTGTGTGTGTGTGTGTGTGTGTATTTGTGTGCGTGTTTAGAGAAAAAGCCAGAGCAGCACAGAAATTTGAATTTCTGTTTTAGGAGGCAAGACTGCAGATAATGCCCCACTTACTGCATATCAGCACACGGTTCTCAGACCAAAAACACTTTGGGCACATTGGGCACACATTATTATTATTATTATTATTATTACTACTGATACTATTACTACTGATACTAATTAGTCCATTTTCTTTCAATAAAAGGTGTATGATTTAAACACTTAACATTTCAAAACATACACTATAAGTCCAAATGTTTGTGGACACCACTTCTAATAAATGCATTCAGCTACTTTAAGTTGCACCTATTGCTAACACAAATGTGCAAATGCACACACACTGTTTGTCCCTGTAGAGAAATGTTGCCAATAAAATAGGACTCTCTGGAGCAGATAAACATGATCCTATTGGAACCATGACTAATGCCCCCCCCCCCACACACACACAGCACTGAGCTGTGGAGCAGTGGAACTGTGTTCTCTGGAATGATGGTGCTCCATCCTATTGGGACAAGTTGAGGAATTGAGGTGGGGGGGTGAGGTGGTGATCATCCAACATCCCAACCTCACCAACGCTCTTGTCTGTGAATGCAATGCAATTCTCACAGCAATGCTTCAAAATCTAGTAGGAAGGCTTTTCTTGTGCAGTAGAGACAGTTACTTTAACAAAAGCAGATTAAAAACATTAAACTTGAATACCCTTGGTTTTAGAAGAAGCAATGAATGAGCAGGTAACCCAATACTTTTGGCCATATAGTGTGCCATTCACTCCTCAGCCCATTCAGCCCATATATTGAAGCTAAGCTGCAAAAACAGCTGGTTTGAATTAATTGTTTATGTGATGTCACAACAACCCAAAAATATTTATATTTTTAAACTTTAAACTACAGAACAGTAGTTTAGCCCCGCCCACTCACATCAAAGTTATAAGGGGTGTCCAGACTGCTTCTGACAATACAGGTCAATTAAAACAGAGGTCTCATATATATACACACACACACACACACATATATATATATATTAACATTGACTAACATTGTTTCCAATCAACTTCCAATCAGAAAAGGAAGAGAAACCATTGGACAACTTACTGAAGATGACTATCAGGACAAGGCAGGTGGCTCTTCTGTCAGGCAGAAACTTTCTTCCTTTTTGCGTCTCCATCTCTCCGTCTCTGTCCTAACGCTCTGTCCTCACCAGGCTACCCCGATCCGCTCTGTCCACAGCTCCTGCTGTTTCTGTCCTCTGGTAATCCCACCGTCTGCTCCAGACCCCTCTCGTGTCCTCTTTGGCACTTTGGCTGGGGTCGGTTTTCCCACAATTCCAGGCACTTCCTTCAGTGTTCACAAGACGTCTACTAGATGTCCAAGATGTTCCTGCTGTATTGGAAGTACTCCAGTCCAGTGTGTGTGTGTGTGTGTGTGTAGTCTTGGTTTAGTAGCAGATTGCTAAAGCACCCGTTCAGCAGACTTAGAGTTCTATTGGGCTACGTCTACTGAAGAGGAATGAAAGAGAGGAATGAAGATGTAAGGTAAGGTAAGGTAAGGTAGATGAAAAACCATATGACAGGCCTAAAGGCATACTCCAGTGTTCCTCAATCCAATCACAATCTAATCTATCACTGTATTTTGCCCAAGTATAATCTATAATCTGGTGTAGTTGATCACCACAGGCGATAGTTTGGCTGCGTTTCAGCATTGACCCACAATGTTGAACGGCTTATTACACACATTACCACAGGGACTTCTGTACAAACTGATGGGGCTATTCTCTGGTCATAGAAGTGTGTAATAACACTTTCTAGGATGTTCAAGGGGTCAATGTTGGAAACACATTAAGATTATTGTTTACAAAACATTATGCCACACATAACCAGGAATTCAGCATGAATAGACTTAAAATGACTTAAAATGAACCTAAAATTCAGCTTTTGAAGGAAAGAGTTCATCATAAATCATCATAAATTCTAGTCCTTTTTCTATAAACCACTTATACACTATAGACAATAAAATTCATATTTTAATGTTGACAAATTCTCAGTAAGTCAAACCACGTCACTGGTTGAATAATAATGGAGTATTCCTTTAAGAACTTGAAGAAAATCTATTGGTTCCCTATAGATGAACCCTAGATGAGCCCTATAGATGAACCCAAAATGTATGACCTGAGTTAGAGTTAAATGGTGAATCACTACTGGAATTAGCCCAGGACCAGGCTTAGTCCAGGTCTAGTAAACCAGCTGTATGTGGGTCCATAATGGAATCCCTCACCAATAACCCAACAACTGCACAGCAGTGGCTGAACAATCATGCAGCACTATAATAAACCTCAGAGCTCCAGGGCTTCAGTAACTTCAGTAAAGGACAGATACACAAAACACTTTGTGTGAAAGTAAGTTACAGCCTCTACATACGTGGGAGTAGAGAGACTGGTGTGTGTGTGTGTGTGTGTCCTACCTCGTCTGTTGCGCAGGTAACCCTGTGTGTGTCCTATAGAGAGAATTCCAGAGGGCAGTCTGATCCAATGAGTCCGCAGGATACAAACACACACGTGCGCGCACGCACACACACCCACTGCGCTGTTCTGGTCCTGATGTTGCTCTAACACGTACGCATACACACACACACACGCACACACACAGCTTCACTCGCAGAACACACTCTCCATCCTGGGACAGCAGGTTCTCTTTTGCTGCAGCCTAAAACCCAGCGCCTCCCTCTCTCTCTCTCTCTCTCTCTCCCTCCCTCTCTCTCTCTCTCTCTCTCCCTCTCTCTCTCTCTCTCTCTCTCTCTCTCTCTCTCTCTCTCCCTGCTGAAAAGAATCTGGCTCTCGCTCAACTTTCTTGGGCTGCTGACTTTGTACCCCTGTCTTTCCCCCTCCCTCTCGCTCACTGTGGCTTTCACTCTGTGTCTCTGTCTCTTTCGTCCCCCCTCTCTCTCTCCCCATGTGCGAGCTGCGAGTTCTGAGATCGTTCCGCTAAGTTTTACAAACCCAGCCCAGGTGGATATAACTTATACATTTTATAACCTAGCATAAAATCATGCAGAAATCACTAACTGGGAAAAATACATAACCTGAAAAATGTGAAAAAAAAATATATAACGTGACATAACTACATCTAAAAAACGCTTAATGTGAAAAAACGTAATGTAAAAAACTATTAATGTGAAAAAAAAACCCCAATGTAAAAAACACAAAAAATGCTTAACATGAAAATAACATGTGATCTAAGAATAAGGTCGTTTTTATGGTGTTATCATTATACCAGTATATGTGACATTTAGCTTTTTAATAATGAAAATATAAACCTATAAACACTTCAGCCCATACTGCTTTACTGCTGTGAGAAGAGTCGAGTGTATTTGCTGTCTGAGATTTCTTTGTAATAAGCTTTCATTTCAACTGAGTTATCTAGCTAGCATTGTTAGCTGCCGCTGAACAGTATTACAGATATATTTTCTGAAGGAGTCTGTCACTCAAACACTTCAGTGCATTAGACTAGACTTAGATTAAGAGTTTACAAACCTGTCCAGGAAACAACAACTTTAATAATTCTGTGTCCAACTTGATCCCCTTCTCATATAACAATCCCTTCTACTTTGGAAAAGCTCCAGTTTAGCATGTTTAGCATGTCATTGTGTTTTTGACGGGCTGTTGCTATTTATTTATTGTGTTCTATATATTTCAAAGTTAATTTGAATTAGTGGTAGAAAAGAGAGGACAAATAAAAGAAATATTGATTCTTTAAATATTGAAAAAAACATTTTTATTAAAGTAATAAGTGAGTATTGAGAGTGAGTGAGTAAGTTTGGTGCTCTAGGTTGTTGCTTTAGTAAATGAAACCACATTAAGCTTTTTCATGTGAAGGATTTTAGAATGTACACAAAGATAGGGTCTCCAAGCACTGCTTTAGTGCTAATGTACGTAGCGTTTATCTCAGCACTGGTGTGACACTGCTCATCATACAAGCAAAAGTACAAAAAGCACAGCAAAACTAGACATGGCCGCCTGGACTGTTTTTTTTGCTGATATAACCAGTCAAGTGATAATCTCGGCCTATATTGGCAACCAGGCACGCTATTGGTATACTATAGGCTATTCTATTTTATTGGTGTTCTATACAGCGGTTAATGCACCAGTTCTGGAAGCAGCAGCATTGGAATTCCTCGATGGGATTCCTCGTTGGAATTTCCGTTGGAAATTTCAGACAGCTGTGCCACTGGAGAGCCCAATAGCATTCACACCCTGTTCAGCTGTACGACAGTAATACAGGAAGAACTGATGAATCTCAAAGAGTGAACGTCTGCTTGGTGGCCGAGGCTAGAGCTAGGCTAGGTGTAGGTGTGTGTGTGTTAGCTGTGTGTGTATGTGCTTTAGGGAAGTGTGTTGCGATGTGTTGGTGACTTTGAACATGTTTCCTCAGATTGACAGTTGAGTTGAGTTTCTTATGACTCTGCATTTCTCTCATCCGCCCCCTCCCTCACTCCCTCCTCCAGCAGGGTCAGGTTCTCTCGTCCCAGGACGGTCATTTGAGTCTCAGGGAGATTTCTCTGTGTGCATTTGTGTGTGTCTGTGTGTGTGCGTGTGTGTGGGTGGGTGGGTGTGCATAGGTCATGCACTGAAATACTGTACATACAACTTCTGTGTGCCAGTTCTCAGGTCTTTCCCAATAGCCAAGATCATATAATGCTCCCATACGTCGGTGTGTGTGTGTGTGTGTGTGTTTTTTTTTCCTTGTACTTGCTGATGTTAAGATTACGATTAGGTTTAGGTTCATGCTTAGAAAGTTCCTTTACACATCTTGGTGCCAGATACCACAGATGCCGCCTTCAGAGGTCTTGTGAAGTCTACGACTTGGCAGGTCATGTGGAGGAACTGGCAGATGGTCATAATGTTTTGGCTCGACATCAGTGTATTGCTGTAAAGTGCAAGCTGTAAGGTGACTCCCAGAATGCCACGTTGCTGTAAAGTTCAAAGTAACTGCTGTAATTCCCAGGCTGCTGCTCTTTCTCCGCTCCCCAGAGCAGCTCATAAAGCTTATTTTTGCTTTCCTTGCAGTTTGGTTGCGCCTCGACTTTATTATTAATAGCCATGGCTGCTTCCTGTTGGTGGCGCTATTTATGGAAATGCTCTGTTGGCGCAGTTCAAGACTAATAGTGTTTGCAGGTGGACAGGAGCGCTGACTCATGTCCACCTGATGAGTTTATATATCACTGCCCGCTTGCTTCTAAAAGCTACACTAGAGAAGAAAGTGGTGAATAAGGATCCAGCTTCTGCCTCATGACTTAATTAAACACTTAATGCTTAATTCATATATTTATTTATTTAATTTTACATTGGCATTAAAATAATGTAATGCAAAAATGGTCAAAATAAAACCTCGCTTTGTTATTATTTTAATTGTGAGACGCTCAGGTTGAACTGAAAGAAGACTGACCCATATAAGTCATTAAGGCTATGCATTGGTTTTGGTAAGTAGATAAATGTTTAAATATTAATGCTAATTCAAATAGTTGCCAGATTTTAGAGATCTTCAACGCCATCTTACCCTCATACATACGCACACTGCCACAGCCCTACAACTTAGGCCTACTTGAAGCCCACCAGCCACAACATCCTTACTGGCCTATCAGTTCTGCAGCATTTGACTGAATCTGACCCACCATAGCAGTGCCTCCACCATGTTTGGCAGGTGATGTGGTTTGCTTTGGATCAGCCCTTTATTTCCTTCTCCATATTCCATCTGTCCAAGGAATCCTGTAACATATCTGAGTTTTACATTTGTAATGTTTTACATTTACATTCCCATGCAAATGTTTTTAACACCCTTGGGGTGATGAAGATGCTGGTGCATTAAATAGCTAAAGTCATTCAGTTCATTTTCAGGTAAATCTTTGCAGAAGACCTCTAGTTCTCAGATATTCTTGGGTGTCGTCCTGCATGCACAGCTTGTTTAAGGCCTATCCACACATTTATTTAGGTCAGGGGACTCTCAAAACTTTCAGTGTGTGTCTCTTGGGTCCATGGCGAATTCTGAAGTTTGTTTTGGAGCATTATCCTGTTGTAGAAGTCATCCTCTGTTCAGCTTCAGTCTTTTTTTACAGAGAGTTTGATATCCATTCTTTCTTCCACCTGTACAATAGTGCCAAAGACGCAGGCAGCAACACAACCCCAAAGCATGATGGAGCCACATCTGTAACTCTTCTGTTTGTGGCCATAGAGTTCTATTTTGACTTCATTGGTCCACAGTACTTTCTCCATACGTCAAACAGTGCGCTTTGTTTTGAAGGTCGCATGTAAGGTGTCTTGTGACTCTTCCAGAAGGAATATGTTTGTGCAAGCAATGCTGCACAGAGGAAAGGTGCACCACCCTCTTGACTCTTAGGTTCTTGGCAGACATACATTAAAGGGGTTTTGATTTACCTGTCCTACCAGCATGCTAACAGTTTTCCCTGAGAGTTTTCTTGGTCTTTCAAAACTCATCTTGACCTCCACAGTTCCTCTGAACTGCAATTTCTTATAACATGCAGCACTGTAGAAACACTGTAGAAACCTCTTATCTTCTCATAGTTTACTTTAGACAGTTGCTTTGAGAAGTCCATGGTGTTGGTGTTAGTGCAATGTTTGACGATTCCGAGAATGTATAAAGCTTGGAAATTTGATTCAGCTAACAGTTCCAAATTACTGGTAGTAATTGGTGACACGCCTCAGGCGTTTGCTAATCAAGGTCTGAGACCTTATCAGATTAACTCTGGCTGTGCCCTAGACAGTAGGGAGTTGCCTTGATGCCTTGCTGCATGAGAAAAAGGCAGCATTGTGATGAAAGAACCCACAACCGAATTGGGTTCGGGACGCACTTCGAAGGCAGAAATTGGCAACGTTGCCAGGATATGTGATGTTGTCAGGATACCGACAAATAGGCATTACTAATTACTAACCAATATTCGGCTATTGCACTGACACTTTCTCCTCAACAAAATATTAAGGCAAAATAATATATATATAATGACTTGTACAGATTGCTGCTTGCTTCCACCATGTTGTGCTTTCTTTCTTTCTTTTGCTTCCACCATGTGCTGTCTTTCGGGATGAGCTGGCACTAACCTAGAGGATCATGGGATATGTAAGGCAGCGTTTATTGCATTTCAGACACAGACTCTGAGACTTTGCAATGGTTATGGTGTCCAAACTCTTGCATCGGCCATATTGTCAATGTTCTATGTAATTAGGATTAGGATTTGCTGAAAATATTGCTTTTAACTTTCAGCTAGCTACATATGCTACTTCTTAAGGGTGACCAAGCAAATATATGTGTGTGTGTGTGTATATATATATATATATATATATATATATATATATATATATATATATATATAAACATAAACATTTACTGTGTGTATAATAGAGTGTTGCAGTTCTGGAATGTAAAAATCACATGAATTGGTGTGCAGGTTGGGACAGTGTGAGGCGGGGTGGTGGTGGGAGGGGGGAACTGCAGTGGTGCAGTTACAGGCAGAGTTTTGGGGCTTCTGAGTTCATCTGCAGCAACTCTCTCTCTCTGCTGCACTGAGAAGACCTGCTTTTTTCTGCTTTGTTGGATCAGTTCCAATCAATGCTGCATTTCTTCCCCGAACACACACACACACACACACACACACACACACACACACACAGTTGTGGTGTCCTCTGCTGGTGCAGCAAAGTGTCTGGCAGGGGACGAGCCTCTCTCAGCACTACCGGATCTACTGCAGTGTGAGTGCGCACATGAACACACACCCACACACACACCCACACACCTCCACACATACAAACTGTTAATTCATATCCCTCTTTACCTGAAACCTTTCTCTCCTCCGTCACTGTATAAAACACAACCAAACACACAACATTAGCCTAGCCTACATTTCCCACAACACATTCAGTATGCAATGAAGCTCTTTGCCACACACATTAGCATGTAATTAGAGCTGGGGCAATTATGACTAATTAATTAATCTGGACAACAATAACGAGCAATTTTCATTATGTTACAACTATGTAAGGATAATGATGTATGTCCACGACGGTTCACATTTTTACCACTGGGGGCACCAAAGCCTTACTACAATTAAAACAATTACTAAAATTAAAGGTGAAGTCTACAGCAAGTTCAACATTTCTGGCTAATTAAATGGCTAAGACTTAAACAGGTCAGAGCATTTGAAGAGAGTTTGGGTGAAACACTTATTTTACATTTTACAGAAACTAAAACTTTACAGAATTCTTCACAATGGTGGTGAATGGAACCAGATGTCTGAAGAGTGTAATGCTAATGTATAAATCATATTTTACATAGTGAATAAAATGGCTGTAATTGTCTTGCTGATATTATGATCAGTTTCAAGTTTCTCTACATTCTTTTTCTCAAGGGTAAAGGCAACCGTTTTATATAGAACATTAACAGTCACATTTATTGCACACTTTTTTTTATTAACATTATTATTTAAAGTGGCCCCACTGTTTTGGCCAGTTCTTGTTGTTCAAATGTGTGGACAAGGTACATACACTATATGGACAAAAGTATTGGGACATGTGGTCATTCACTGCTTTTTCTGAATTAAAAAAATCAAAATTAAAAAAAAAAAAAGAATCTATCCAGCTTTTGTTGGAGTAAATGTCTTTACTGTCCAGAGAAGGGTTTCTACAAGATTTTGGAGCATTGCTGTGAGGATTTGATTGCATTCAGTGACAAGAGTGTCAGGATGCTGGATGATAACCACCTCAAACCCCCACTGATCCAGAACACAGTTGCACTGCTCCACAGCTCAATGCTGGGGGGCTTTATATCCTACCAAAGGTTCATGTTTATCTGCTCTGGAGAGTCCTATTCTATTAGCAGTACTTCTCTACAGTTTCTAGACAAGCTGTGTGTGCGCATTTGCACATCTGTATCAGCTGAATGCAAAAATAAGAAGGTGTGTCCATAAACATTTGTATCATGGAAATGTCTTAAGTTACACTCTTTGAATAAGGGTTTGTCTGTAAAGGCAGTGGTTATACACATAAACACGACATCTCAAAGAACTAATGGAACACTGATAAAACAGTGTAGGATATGGCTCTTTTAATATATCTATGTCATCAGAAGGCTGGCGAACCACAAAGATTTATAAATCTGCCAGCAGTAGGTCAGGTGTCATAGACAGTCTGCCTTTTGCCTTAGTCACCAGAGGGCGCTATTTAACACTATATGTCCTCTGCCCTTTTTTATGCTCGACTGGTATGTCAAATTCAAGTGCAGGACAATTTTGAGCACAAAAGGACAATTTCCACACCATTCCTGTCACTGGCATTTGAAAATATGGCAAACCTTTTGGCACCCTGCCCTGGGCTGACCAACCACAACTACCTCTATCCACATACCTCTTACATTTAGATCAGGGTACACACAGGGTACAATCCTAAGATCACCCTTGGCAACCACTGGCTTTAGTATATGAGTTCAACAAGGACTGGGATAACTTGTTTCTACAGTAAGTCAGTAAGACTTACTAAAACACACAAACACACACATACACACTCTGCACTTTTGTGTCATCAGAAAACAGGAAAAACAACCACAACACAATTACACAACCCCAAAAATTAAAACAATAAGCATGTCCAAACGTGTGTGTGTGTGAACAGTGTGCTGCTGCATGGCACTATAATAGTTATCATAAGCAGCCCAATATGAAATATTTTCAGTCGCACAAACACTCAAACCTAAACACTCATGCTGCTAAAACAAATTTCCATTTATTTGCAGGCAGTTTTCTTGAACAGACACTTGAACAGTGAAAATAAAATAATAATAAAAAGAAAGGAATCATATGTCAGCAGCAGCATTTTATACAGACACTGTATAATCCTAAATAATTAGGCAGTCAATTATATAAAAATAACAAGAATAAAAGTATTTAACAAACAGCCCCTCAGATAGAGAGGCATGCTTTGGAAGCACATGAGTGGTTTATATTAGTGGGTTGGTTGTTTTTGGCATGGACTCGCTCTCCCACACTAGCATGGTGTTTTTTTCTGTGTGATAGGAGGCAGTGAAGGTTTGGTGGAGGAACCAGCCAAGTCTTCTGTAAATGACTAAAGGGACTGTGACAGAGAACGGCTTGAATCTTTAAGCTTTAAGTTGTTTTTGTTATTGGGAATTAGCAACAATTTGTCTGCTGACAGCGTTCTGTTAGCGCTGAGCTTATAGAGTAAACAAGTAGGTCTAACTTTGACAGGGAATAATGGTCAAAAATTATGACTATTTGGTTGATATGATGGTTATAATATATATGTATATTATATTATATATATATATATATTAAAAATATTTTTTTAAAAAGTTAAACATATCAAGATTTTTACTTATCTTCCAACTGCCTGAACTCTAGGCTTCTTATTCAGTTACTAATATCTTCAGTAACTAGGTTAATCCCCAGTGATGACCTAAAACACCTGTCCAGACCAAACCGCCACTCTGTTAAACTAATGAAGCTTTAGGGAAAATGTAGGTAGCGAGCGCCGTCTTGTAAATCCCTTCACCTTGTTTTCCGGGTCATAACGAGCACTCTGAGCTCGTCACAGAGTTTGTTCATTTCTAAAACTGTCTCTCTTTAGATCTACAACCTCCCCCGATTCACAGCTACAGTATGCAGCAACATGTAAGCATATGCGTGTACCCATCTATGCACAAACAGAAGTGTACCAAAAATATTCTGATCAATATCAAGGTCTTCACAGGAAATCAACCAAGTCACCAAGCCCCACATGCTCTCACAACCTCTCCCAAACAATGTAACGCTACACTAATCAGCAAAACCTACAGGCTGAATGTTCAGTACGGATTATATTAAAAAATATTATTAGAATGGAAAGTACAGTACAGGACAGTAATGAGATGACCGGAAGAATGGCAGCTTGTCATGTTTCCTTCTGTCAGAGAAATATGTGTAATGTATATGAATGAAATTAGCATGAGCATTTGGCACTAATTGCAATGGAATAACTCTTAAACGTGCTACACAGTGATACCAAGTGAGCTGGCAATATGTTTAGCTTACTCAGCCACTTTAGGCAGCTAACTTGTTTGCTTTGCTTGTTCTAGGCTTTTTGTGACTTTGGACTTGGGCAGTGTCTAACTGGTATTAAGGTTTAGTGTGTGTGCAGACCTATTCATTTTCTTTATTTCACCCAAATAAAAACAATACAAATAAACAACAACAGCAAGAACTGAATCTATCAAATAAGATGAAAGCTAACATCTAACTTTAAAAAATACATTTATATAAAAGCTATTTTAAAACATGACTATACATCAGAATCTCCAAACTTTCCAGAAACATCTACAAAACGAAATCTTTAAAGCACATTCAATTTCTGCTCAGCTTTCCGTTCAAATCTGCATTGAACATATTTTCAGTGTCAGCTGTAGGTCAGGCCGCTTCTTTTTTCAGTGTTTGGAATTGAGGGAGAGAGTGTTTATGATCCTCGACAGAAAAATGTGTAAAATGTTTGTCTGAATGTGTACAAGTGAAGCCCAGTCTCTCTCTCACAAAACACCTGGCTGCTTCCACTCGGACCTTTCCAGCTCCATACCCGTGTCTTCATGCTTTCGTCTGCAGTAACGCACAGTGAGGAAGATGGAGAGGATGAGGAGGACGAGCAGGATGGCTCCACCCACCGCTGCAGCCAGGATCCCCATCTCAGATAGCTTAACTGAGAGAGAACAACAGGATAAGAGAAACCAAGCGGACACTACAAGACGTCCTGTAGCATGCACTGGGCATATACCAGCACTGCACGTAAAAACATCAGGTAACAATAGGTTTAACTTTAAGGGTCTTTTAGTAAAAGCAATGCTTAGTTTGAACGATTTGTAAATTAAATAGTTCTTTGCTTAGTTCTAGGCTTATTTTAACAAAGGTTTATATAGAATCAGGATCTCTTTCATTTGCCATGTATGTTACACACACAAGGAATTGTATGAAGTATGACATGTACACACACAGTCATACAAAAGTCATAGTACAAAAAAAGATTTCCCCTATTGTTTAGAGTCAAAAACCTCTTTTTGGTACAACATAGAACCCCTTTTTGTGTGCCTAAATAAATAAATAAAAACAGATTGCATTTTAAAACATAACCATTAAAATCTACAGACTTTTGCTTTGGTTAAATAGAAGGTAATAAAACAACTAGATATGGGGGAAGGAAGTGGGAAGGAATAAAATACTAGTTTTAAGGTGTTGAAAAACTCTGGCTCCTCAGCTCAAGGACAGCATTATCTAAACTATTAGACCACCAGAGGAGAAATAGCAGATCAGTCTGCTTGCATAACCTTCACCTACACTGTATCAGCCCCGCAAGAAGTAACAGGGACACCTGGAGACAAAAATAATTGCTGGCATAAACGAGGACGACTCAGTCAAGGAGACGGAGTGAAAACCTGAGCCGAAGCTGTGACCCAGTGTTCTGCACCAGATTTCTCCAAAGGGCACAACCTCAGCCTCGTCTACCTGGCAAAGGCCCTTTATTATTAATTGCTAAGGTCATCAACAGCCGATCCTCCGTTCATTCTATCTGGCGTTGCATTCTGAATGCTTGCAGTGATCTGCATGGGGATGTCCATAGTGTCAATGAACAAAGCAGGTTATTTTTCATATATATAAAACTTAATAGAATATGTACAATAGGTTAATAAATCATTTCTTACAGATCTTTATATTCTTTACATTGTAACAAAGTTTCATAATGAATGGACCAATAGAAACGCTCCAAAATGACTCTTTTTACACTGATTTCCAGTGAAAACGTTAAGAAAAGGTTGGGAAAGTTTTTACCCTCTCCAGTAAAATGACATCATGGAGACACAATATTTTTGAGTGACTGTGATGATATGTTAACAAGCTGGTCTGGAAGCTGGTCTCACCTGATTGGACGACCTGGAGATGGATCTCACCGGCAAAGCCGTGGACGTCAGGTGCATTACGCACCTGACAGCTGTAGGTGCCGTTAAAACTGAACTGGACATCCTGCAAGGTGATAGAGGCGTCGTTCTTCAGCATGTTCCCTGACCATGTCACATGATCTTTAAACCGGCCTTCCTGAGGAGGATAGGCTATCTCCTGATAGAAGAAGAACTGCAGGCAGTAGAGATGAGATGGGAAGCAGAAAAAAGATGGATAAAGCAGGTGAGAGAGAAGTAAAAAGAGATTTTTTGTAATATCATTTAAAATGTATATATTAACATAATGTCATATAAAATATTAATATAATAACACTCATGTTGCTCAATGCTCAAATTGGAAGTCCATATTTCATGGCTTATTTTGGTGGTATATCCCAACCAAGAGATGTTCAGCATTAAAGTGCAGCGGATTTTTTTTTTGCTTAAAACTGCCACTATACACTCAACAAGCATTTTATTAGGAACACCTGTACACCACCACATTCAAGCAATTATCTAATCAGCCAGTCATGTTGCGGCAGTGCAATGCATACAATCATGCAGATGCAGTCAAACAACGTCTGTTCACCTCAACCATCAGACGGTGACTGTTCGGTGTCAGACGGGCTGCTTTGCCCAGTGGTCTTCCCAGCCTGGATCTGAATTCAACAGAGCACTTTTGGAATGTGATAAATGCTGAAATGCTGACATTTCAGCAATTCTCTAACACAGTTCCTAACACAGTGCTTGGTGTGTGTAAATGCAGGCAATTGCTGCTAATACCAGATTGAGGAGTGTCAGGACCATTTCATGTCAGAGGAAAATATATTTGACCCATCTCACATTTTCTTCTTTGATCTGGCCGGTAGACCGGAAGCTCCAGGCGACAGACGCCGATTTCTCGCTGACAGGCTTGGTGGATTTGAAGGTGCACTTGAGATGCACACTAGTCCCGTTCACCGCCGTCGCTTCTTTGGACGTAAACACCTCAATCGCCACCACATGATACATACCTGGTCACCATGGAAGAAAGTCAGACAGGAGACATTAACTACCAAAGGCCAGCTCTAGCAGGCTATAGGAGGCCCCAGGCAAGATTTTACTTCTGAGGCCCCTCCCCTCCTGGTTGAACCTGACCATCTTGGACATGAGGAGAATATGGACCGTTTATAAATGTATAAACATTGCACAGGTTGTCAGATGGCAGATCTTGGAAGAGAAAACAAGTAAACACAAAAACTGCAACAAACAAACAAAAAATCTGCAAATAGTAACGCAGTTACTCTTGTAAATTACAATTTGAACTTGGAACTTGGAAACTCTCCGAACTTAATTAACTCCAAACTCAAATTAATTAATGATCTGACTAACCTTTAAAACTAAAATAAATAAATAAGTGAATAATCATAGGCTCCTTCAGGAAGCTGACTGAGGATGAATGAAACATGTCGATGCCTACAAGACTAATATATATATATATATCACAGGGTAGATCTTAATTTACACTTTCCAAAATCGTAATAAAAAGTGCCAGTTACAGGGAACTGTTGGAAATCAAGGCAAGATGACCAAGAAAACCTTCGGATACACTGCTTGTATGACGGTCAGAAAAGCAAAGCAAACCTCCATAAGTCAGCAAAAGACTTGTGGGAAGGTTAAGCCGCCCCAGAGCTGTGGTGCACTGTTCTACTGTGCAGTGTTGTTCTTATAAACATGATCTGCACAGAAGAGTTATCAGAAGGAAAATCTTACCTACCTTGTGATGCTACCTCATTAAAAACAACATAATTACAAACATCATCATGTTATTCAAAAGTATGTTATGTGATCTGTGGTGATCTGTGTTGTGATTTTAGGTTGCGTGGCAGTCTAAAAAGCACACAATATGACAACATGCAGTTCCAAACCTTTGAACACCACTACATGGATAACGTGTAGATAGCCTAGCTCTGTCTCCCAATCAACAGACACAGTCTACACAATACACAGACACATGCGACTAAGCATAAGAAGGAGACACACTCGCTTACTTAAACACAGATGCTTCTTCGTAGGAGCTGGCAGATGGAAAGAGACGTGTGTGTGTGTGTGTGTAATACAGTGTTTACATTTTTGCAGTGTAAACTTGGCGGACTGCAGAGCTAAGCTCTCTGCGACATCCCTGCACAGCTCACACTTTCCACACATTTTACAGCTTCAGTAACATCAACTGTAATACAGCTGCCCCACACTGACCACAACATAGACAATAAACCTGCATGTTCTGCCCCTGCCTCATCCTACAGCTTTAACTTTTAAAGACTTGCCTGTCCTAATTGTCAGTATTGTATTGAGTGATTGATTTCATTTCTAATAATTTATGTATTACATTTCAGCTTATCAGAAAAATAAGCATTGTGATCATCTGTTGAGGTATCAGGACGTTAAATGTATGCCATATGGCCCACTTCTTTTTTGTTTGTCTGTCTTAAACCAATCAAAGTTACTGATTATATACAGAACTTCTTGCTGTACTCAACAAGGGTAACAAGGATTAACCCTGAATGTGCAAACAAGGAATAAACAGAGAAGCACAGATATTTAAACATAACTTAAGATATATTCATCAACAAGATCAATATTAATACTACTACTAATGATCCTTTATTATTAGGAACAATTTAAGTTATTAATATTATTACAGCATAATGAAGATTTTATTATTAATAATATGACTAGTTTTATTTTATGAGACATGTATGTAAGACTCATAGGAACGGTTTTTGACAAGTTTATTTATTTAAAAAAAATGAATTCACACAATATTATTTTAATTTTAACGGATATATGGTGGCAGTTTTATGATCTATGTAATGTGATGCGGGTATTTGAATGCTACAGAAAAGAGCAAACCTGGTATTTCCGTTTTTGCTGTTTTTCATGTTTTTACAGAATTGGAATCTGTTAAATCTGGTTGTTTTTTACATTGTGTCAATATTTCATGATGATTAGGCCAATAGAAATGCTCAAAAATTACTTAAGCAAAACGGAACAACGTAAAAAAAAAAAAAAAAACAACATATTTTAACAATGACTTTTACTGAAGGTTAAGACTATTTACAAGACACAAGGTTTTTGCATGAAGATAAAGATTTAGTGCTATTTATTTGTACTGCAACTTTAGCAAATACACAGTAATTGAGGAAAAGTGTGTATGTGCTAATGTGCTTCAGTGTAAACACTGGGTCTGATAGATAAATAAATAAATAAATAAGTGCGGCCCTATCATCGGTGTGTCTGTGGGCTCATAAATGTGAGGAGATGGCAGGTAAAGTAGTGCTTTCATTATTTATTTTATTGATTTTTAGTTAAATTTTAGTTAGTAAATTTATTATTATTTTTTTTTTTACAAATGGATAAACTGTCAATAGGATCGTCAGCTTTTACATCTTTCCTGTATCCATTACAAATGTGTGAGTATATAAGGTTCTGTGTGTACTAAGCTTTTACTTCAGTGGTTCTCAAACCGGTCCTCAGGCACCCCCCCCCCAGACTGTTTAAGTTCATGTTTCGACCCCAGCTCCCAACATGTCAGGATAGAGCACCTGTAATGTGAGCTGCTGGTTTACTGAGTAACACTTTGCCTCCTTTTTCCAATGCAGAAAACAAGCTGCTACATGTTCAACGGGTAAACACCAGCACAGCACCGGACTGTCTGCTGAACCCTCTGCCGCCTCCCAGTGAGACTTAACTCTTATTTTTCTCAACAGCTTCAGTTCTGCTGTCATCCGGCTGCTTATTTACAGTATATGCCAAGTGCATCGCTATTACTACACCATATAGCTTTCCAACACATTTTTATGTATTGGAGAGAATGAGGTTGGTGACAGTCTAACTCCAGTGTTTGTTAGCAATGCTTGCCTAGCATCTCCTGCTCTAAACTGAAAAAGCACACTTCAGGTATCATACATGTCTTTGCGGATTGACTGTGTATGGGATAGCTGATGAATCATGTTCATTAGATGTTTTATCAAACTATACCTTTAAAACTGTTACATTTAAAACTGGACATTAATACTCGAGATGTTCTGGCTCATCTGTGTATTCTAGAAGTAACTCCAATCTGTCGAGGCATGGACTCCACAACATCCCTGAAGGTGTGCTGTGGTATCCTAATATAGTAGATACTGACCACTGCATACCGGCTGGAACGCCCCACATGACCTGTCTGATGTTTTGGAGATGTCCTGGAGATGTTCTGAGCCAGTTGCCTAGACATCACGATTTGGTCCTGGTCAAGGTGTGCTTGTTGTTTTTTAATACATTCACTGTTCCAATTTTACACTGCTAATGTCTCTGGAATTAGAGCGAGAGTGGAGGTTCCTTATTGACCTTATCAGACACTTTCACCAGCTGACTAGAGCTGTCCTTCAGCAGACCGCCCCACTGTAAACACACAGAGGGCTGGAATACTTGTCAGATCAAACACATACGTAATTAATCAGAAAATTGTGAAAATATCCGAGCAATACCACACCCACACACACACACACACCGTGAGTCACACTTTAACATGCTTTACAAATGACTGCTTTATGACGTCAAGAGAGAGATAGGCTCTCTGATAGAGGGCCACTCCCTACAAACTTGTCTCTCCTGCATCTTTACGCAACTGAAGTCAGAAACACAACCCAGCTGTTTCTTTCCTTTACGATGAACAGCTCAAGTCAGAATACAGAGCACAGCTGGAGTGCAGAATACTGAGACACGTCACTGAACTCAACTAGTAGAGCCAGCAGTTACAATATAAACATCGAGAAACATCTACAATCTGGATTTTTCTTCAGCATTTCTGAATCTTCATCCGTAATAAAGATCAACATCATCATCATTTCATGGAAATCTGTCAGGAATAGGCTGATTACTGGTTTGAAAGATGTGCAGTGAAAACTCATTTATAATCACAGTGTTTGAAATGTCAAGGATTTTTAAGATGTTTCAGTAAAGAGCTTTACTGCTCGCTTCAATGTCGCCTCAAAAAACATGTGTCAAGAGACCACAAGTAAACATCTATATAGGTATAGATGTGTAATAGATAGTGCTGTGGATCAATATACTCCATGATTGTAGCTCCTCTCATTCAAACATTTACATTTAAGGCATTTGGCAGACGCTCTTATCCAGAGCGACTTACTAAAGTGCTTTGCTATTTACCCAAGAAAGACCTCAGCTAGTTAGAATAGACTAATAGTTCAAAGATACCTCTAAGCTTTAGACATTGCTAAGCACAAGTCAATAAGGTGACCATAATACTCTGGTATTTGCCCAAGTACTCTCGGTAGAGGTGGGTCTTCAGTCTGCGTTTGAAGACAGAGAGCGATTCGGCCGTTCCGACCCCCAGGGGAAGCTCGTTCCACCACTTCGGTGCAGGACAGAAAAAAGTCTGGACGCCTGTCTACACATCTACTCTGGACAGCCCTTGCAGGATGCAGAGCACAGCTGGAGTGCGGAATACTGAGAAATGTCACTGAACTCAACTAGTAAAACCAGCAGTTACGATATAAACATCAAACTTCTGAAATGTCGTCAAACATCAACGTTTCTGAATCTGCTTTACTGCTCCATTATTCATTTCACACATGTTTACACTGCTGTGGTTGCACAATATTTAATTGTAGCATACTGCTATTCGGTCAATAACACTGTAAAGCACACTGTATAGAAATGTCCTTGTATAGTATATGTGTATACTGTGTTTACAATTGTTCTCTGTATATTGTGTATTGTCTGTATATAGTAAATACTAGAGAGACACTAACAGCCGGGAACAAATTCCTTGTGTGTGTGAACGTACTTGGCCAATAAATCTGATTCTGATGATACCTGTGGATAAATTAATCAGCAGCAAACTAACTCAAGAGCCACAACTGCAACAAGAATCCACAAGCTGTACCATTTACTGTTGGAGGTTTCAGTAACTTTTTTTTTAAATAACAGGTGTGGGCCTTACAAAAATCTTATAAATTTATGCCTTAGAAATTACACACTTCCTACATTTAGAAACAACTCTTTTGTACACGGAAAATTGTTATGACCCTAATCAAACATATTGCATGCTCAATAATAAAGATCTGAAGACACATGCACCTTAATCCTGTAGTTTCAGAAACAGCCACCAGCAGAAACAGCGGAAGCAGCTGTGCGTCTTTGGTGAACATGCCACCTCTAGACAGCTTAGCTGTCAGTAACTTCAGACATCAGCGCCCAATTCTCTTTAAAGACTTATTTGGGACGAGATCCACACTTTCCGAGACACACGCTCCCAAACTGAGCTCTGACCTCTTTCCACCTGTAACTCCAGGTGACGAAGAAGTTCAGAGTAAGGAGGAGCGCCTGGGCTCCATGTTGTCACTCACCTGGTGTGAACAGCACACCTACAGTGCTGAACAGGTACATCCATATTCGACACATGAGAAATCCCAAATCACACCTGAGGCTGTCTAAACTTTTTTTCAGCGACAAGCTGACGCTGAAAATCTTCGATTCTGATTTAGGTTCAGATACTCCCACACTTCTCGCACGGAGTTCACTGGAGGCAAAAGTGTAACAGCGACATTAGCGGCGGAAGTGTGAATTACACACAGCGCCTCCGAGTTGAGAGTTGCCAGATTGGTTGATTTCCCTCCATAAGTTTTTGTTCTTTAATTAATTGGACTGTACTGGGTGATATGACTTACTGGATTTTTTTTTATTTCGTTCACATATAGGGACACATTGTTTACTTTAACATTTCTCATTATTTATTTTTTTTCACTGATGAAAATTATTGTTCGTATTATTTTTCTTTTCTTTGTTATTCCATCCTTTTTTCCGCTGATATGTAAAGAATAAAATGATTTGCAATGTGTGGGACTAATGTTAAAAAATTACAATATTATCTTGTTTAATTGTTGAACTTCTAGTTTGTAAAAAAAAAAAAAAAAGTGGCTAGTGAGTGGAAGCACGACAGTGGCCAGTGGGGGTAGAGCAAGTTGGGTGTTTCTAATAAAGTGGGCAGTGACTGGAAACTTATTTAGCAACATCGTGCTAATGTGAAAGATTCTGACTATAATTTAATAATTTAATTTAATAATAATTTTTAAGTATGTAAATTAATATTTAATACCGTTAAAATGTTACAATGTTCATTGAAACTCTGTAACCTTGAAACTTAGGCTATTTTTATTTTGCAGTATTTTCCTTTACATCCTAATGTAAAATATGTGTAAGTATAGCAATTTTATGCTCGTTGGCAAAAAGGGAAATAATAATGTTAAAATAATAAAAGGAAAAGGGGGGTTGAAATGTAAGTGAAATCATTGCTGGGGTTTCTGAGGGCCAAAACGTGACTTTGTGATTTTTGACAGCGCGCTTCTGCTGCCCCCTTGTGGTCGCGCCGCGTCACGCCTACAACAACAGCGGGTCACCATTCATTACTGCGGCAGAACATAAATGACGTCATCGAAAAGCCACATCTTTCGGTCTCATGCACAAAGGACTTCATAATACAACATTACATAAATGAATGTGTTCAATTTGCATGTAAAACGATTAATCAGTTCTCCAAACGTCACGCCGAACCCAAAACATTGCATCCTGAGTCCAACCAGCCTCTCTTAATAATGTTCAAAATGCTAAGTTAATATTTATATTATTATTATTAGTAGTAGTAGTAGTATTATTACAAAAAGTGTCTCGTTTGGTGGTCTGTGTTAACCTAAAGGAGAGGGCGGGACTGGGCTTTAACGGGAAGCGCGTGACGAGACGAGAGCAGCGGACGGAAGTGCGTTCCATAGAGGAAAACTGGAGGCAGACGCGGTCGGGTCCGGTGAGGGAGACGGTAACCGTGATTCGGCCAGGTCGGGTCAAATATCGCTTTAAGCGAAAGTCCTCGAGGCGTGGAGGAGGAAAGCGATCCGCTTCGAGGTTTCACAGCCGAACGAGAGTGCGCGGCGGTAGCTGCAGCAGCTTAGCATCCAGCAGCATCCTCCGAGCCTTTAGCAGGTAGCCTGTGTTGGAGATGATGTTGCATGGGCTTTGGGGTGGAGGCCTTGTGCACTAGACTACAGGGAGACCAGACCTTTTGTTGGGGATCTACCTCCATGTAGGCCTCTGAATGCAATACTCACATAAATTGTAGATAAGATGTTTGATTTTTAATTTTGGAGTATTTCGTTCCACCTTAAATGGTGCAGCAATTGCGAGAAAGACTAAAGAAAGGAACATGGAACTGCTGCACCATTTAAGGTGGAACGGAAAATAATGAATTAAACTAGTAGGAGTTGGAGCTGAGGTCCTTAGGAGCAGAGTTGGTCATCAGTCACCTACGTGGATATATTATTGTCATCAGTGTAATTAATCCTCCAGACATGTGCTCATATTTCACATATTTGATTGTCTGTGGTGATAAAGGTTAATGTAGGTGATGTGATGAGATGTGATGTGATGTGACTACAGGCATGGTCAGCTGTCTGTTTTGGTCCAGCAAAACTTGCAGTGTGTGTGTGGTGGGGGCGCATGTTGATTGGTTCAGAGTAGAGGATTAAGGCTGAAGCCAGGGCCTTTCCAGTCACTAATAAAAGTAGATACAGTTAAGGACTAGACCAGGAGATGAATAAAAGGAGCACTCAGTGGAGCTAGACTTCTGAAGGAATTCCTCCTTGAGTAGTATAGGCATTTTCAGTGTATGCCAGTATGTGTTAGTTTGGGACACAAACTGCTGGAGAACTACGAGAGTTTGAATAACATAACAGGATACAAAGCAGACGTTCTCTCACATGTTCCAATGGTGGGATCCCTTTTTGTTGCTATATAAAGCCATTTTTAAAGGTTTATTTAAGATCCATATACCAGAGGTTTTCTATTACATAGGAATCATGGAGATGCAATCATGCGAAGAACCATGTAAACAACCATTTTTTTAATTGTCATTGTTCTTATTAGAACAATAACCTTTACTAAAGAACCCTTGAAAGACCCCTAGTAGCTTTATTCATTTATTCATTCTTATTGTGTTCAGTATGTTCAGTCATAATGTATAATAGCGGGAACCAGTGCTTTATTGGAACTATTCTTTTAGGTTTAGAGGATGAGCGAAGAGGAGAACCCTGCTGCCGAACCTATGCCAGTGCAGGATGTCCAGGGGGATGGACGCTGGATGTCACAGGTGTGTAAATGTCTGTGCTAATGGTCATGTGTTGTTGACTGTAAATAACTCACATCCACTACAGAGAACACACCTCACACAGGCATAATTACTGTGTATTTTCTGAATTTAACATATTGGTGGGAGGAGATGTAACATTGAATGGGGTGTTAAAAAGAAAGAAATATTGCACATTTTTGTATGTAATGTTTTAGTCTTTTTCCAGTTTTTACAATCAGAAAAAAAAATAAATAAATAATAAAAAAAAAAATATATATATATACATAAATATTTAAAAATAAATATTTTTAAAAAATTGTGCACTTAAATACCACATAACAAAAGTATTGTAAAGTAACAGGGGTGCCTAAAGGTTTGCACACGACTGTATGTTAAAGAATCATAGGTAAGTAAGGATTGTGAGCTCGAGTCGAAGCATGCATCATTTACATTTAATTAAGAAGTGTGCTACCCTGTTATGTGAAGGAAGAAAAAAATACATATTAATATCATATAATGATAAATACAACCCGTTAGAGGGAGTGCTGGGGACTGGGTTGTGGAGCAGTGGAACTGTGGTGTGTTCTCTGGAGTGATTGAGCTCCATCCAGTACCTTTTGAGAGGAGTGGGATCATTCAAGATCAGCATGAATGCAGTCACAGCCTCACAGCAATGTTCCAGTGTCCAGTGTAAAACTTTCCCATAAGAGTAAAGGCTGCTACTGCAGCAAAAGGGGACAGGCTCCTCCTCAGTTACTTTAAACATTGGTTGAGCTGGTGTCCATAAACTTTGGTTTATATTGTGTGTGTGTGTGTATATATATCCTCACAAGAAAATGATAATGAGACCTGTGTTTGTGTGTGAGCAGCATAACCGCTTCGTTCAGGAGTGTAAGGATGCAGAGCCTGATGTCTTGTTTGTAGGTGACTCCATGGTCCAGCTGATGCAGCAGTACGAGGTGTGTGTTTCAGCTGATTTTTCTGCTTGGTGTGTGGATTTGCCTCACATTTGTCTGTGACCTCTACTGCTAATTGGAATGGTCACACTTTCAGCACCTTCATATTGCCTTATTGATCAGTATTTATAAAGTGTTTATAATACTCTATAAAGTGTTCTTTATAGAAGTGAGACAGTACCACTGTTTCTGTTTCTACACTGATACTGAGTATCGGTTGGTACCAAGCTGAGTACACTAAAAATAATAAAGAGCTGAGGGACCTAAGAGAGATGTAAAAATCTGTAGTTGTACAGGTATGTATACAGAAAGTTACAGATGATATAAATACTTACAGAAAATGAACATCTGTACAGCTTTGCCAAAGATGACCATGCTATGTAGCAGTACTGTGTTGCAGTAATTGAGCTGTTTTTCATTGAAGCATTAGTAGGTTATCTTATTGAAACCAAAATTTTGCCCCCCTCTGATATCCCATCCAGCATTTTCTGCTGATAGCAGTCGTTTACCCACACTGATACACTGTCCCTTCTTCTTTGTTGGTTGTTATTTGTACAGGGAAACCCAATCCTACCCAAACTCAGCCTAAAAGTATCATTGCCAATAGAGGCCATTTAATATCACACTGGCATAAAGTGCAGGACTGAGAGCTGTATTGTGTAATGTCTATAACTAAGCGGTTTTCTAGGGGATTTTGTGTCAGAACAGGCAGGGGGAGACTTTTGCTCTAGCGCTGTTTAGTAGTCTGTTTTAGTCGTTTTTGAAAGATTTCAGTTATTATGTTAAGTGGTTTCATTTAACATAATGACTGAAATCATTCAAAAACAACTAAAACAGACTACTAAACAGCTGTTGCTGTTGGGATGTTAATTCTACCAATAGGAATAGTTTAGCAAATATTCTAGAAAAATCAAATGAACATTTGATTGATCAATGACCCCAGATTCAGTCACTGTTAGTCAGCCAAAACATATTTGATATCTGAAGCTTGTATCTTTAGTTCAGACTGGAAGATGCTAGGCTAATGTTGCTAACACCAGATCTAAAAATACTTTACATACCAAAAGTAAACCATACTAAAACAGCATGGATAGACATTTTTATGTATGTATGTATGCATGCGTCGCTGTGTTCATGTTTTATGCAATTATCTGTACTTTCTACTCCTCACATTTTAAAAATAGCCCTGTTACTATTACTTATTTCATTCTGGCACATTATTGTTCAAAAAAAAGAAAAAAAAAGAAAAAAAAAATCCAGATCCAGATATATCGCGCCATCCGGAAAGTGTGACATAGCAGATGTATGTAGTGTAGTATGAAGATGTCTGTGTCAGAGACTCAAGAAAACTCGAGTGAAATGTCCCAACTAAGCTCCACATTTACATTCCAATAAAGCTTATTAATAACAGGCCTCTGAGGTTTGACTTTTTGTACAATTATAATACTTATAGGCAACTACTCCTCATATTTTCCCTCCATGAAATGCATGTTAATGCTCAGTAGTACACATAGATACTCCTTTAATGTATCTGATATTACTAAAACGCATTCATTTTCAATGGGCAGATATGCAGCAGGTAGCCTAGTACATCTCAACATTTTTCAACATTATCAATTTAATATAACGTTATAGTCATTATGGCTTTTAGAAAAATGTTTTTAGGTAGGTGGAGTAGTGCACTATAGGCCCCTGTGGCGTGGCCTAAGCTTTTGGCCTGTTTTCCATACATTACTTTTACTTTTATACTTAGTTTTGAAACCAGTACTTTTACACTTTTACTTGAGTAAAAAGCTTAAGTTGATACTTTAACCTCTAGTCTTTTTAAACCATAGTATCTACACTTCTACCTGAGTAATGAATGTCAATACTTTTGACAGCTTTGGTAAAGAGTCATTGTGTGGGGAGAGCTTTAGCAGGGGAGCTGATGAGCTTCAGGGGCGCGTTCTAAAACTCCGGTGATAAGGCTTTGTCCCGATTGGCTAAAGTGGCTATGTGAGCAAGCAGAGGAGTCTGGGGAAAATGAGTATTGGGATGTTGAGCCACCCTAAATCACTGCAGGGTTAATTATTTCACCTCGACCACCCTGACAGACATCCATACTCATCTTAGTGTTTGTTAAATCAAGTATTCAGGTCTGTGGATAATAGAACAAGCATCTTAAAATTGACCTTGAAATGACTGCTAGTCATGGTACAAATTATGAAAATGTACTTCGTAGTTTGGTGTGTCCAGATGGGAGGGATATTATTAGCACATTGCTGATTGGTGGTTGTGTTTGGGTGGGCAGTATGTTAATATTAAAAGTGCTGTGCTGGGATTGGTTGTTGTGGCAGGTGTGGCGGGAGCTGTTTTCTCCTCTCCATGCACTGAACTTTGGAATTGGAGGAGACACCACAAGTAATGTACTGTGGAGACTGCAGAACGGAGAACTGGAAAACATCAGACCACGGGTGAGCGACAGAGAAGCGCTGAGAAAGAGAGAAATTATTATTTGTCAGTAATGTTTGAGAAACCTCAATACAGTGCCAGCAATAGTTAAATTGAGATTTAATAGGTGGTGAAACCTTTTCTGTTTATTTATAATTAGCATGTGTCACTTTAACTGTAACTTGAACAAAAATATGAACAAAAGCAGGGATCAAATTCATGCTTCATGATGACTACTGCTGTTTTTAGCTATGCAACATATGCTTATCTGTTTAAATACATGTCTGTATACATAGAAATGAACCTATGCAATCTAATTGCTACGCCACAGGTAACCACCATGAATATACAAAGCAAGGTACCAAGCTCCAATTTTCTGTAATTTGAGATTGGAGTTAAAAGTTACTGCAAATGCATTTCTGTTCGAAAGTTTGGAATCACTATTTTTAATAAATGTAACATCAGTTTAGCTGGAGATGCATGCTGCGTGTTAATAGTATTAACAAGCATTTAAGCAGACTGTGTTTACATTGGAAAGGAAGTAATTAAATGGCTGTCACACTGAAATTACTTGCATGTAATTTTTTTTTTTTGGGGGGGGGGGATACAAGGATTTTCCCCAAAAGTCAATAATTTAACATGTCATGATATTAACAATGCACTCTGATTAAAATAAGCAGTATTAGACATAGAAAATGAGATGTGTGGTTTATTTAATTTTGTTTCTTTCCCCTCCATAGCAGCTAAATGTTTTTACAACTTTCAACATTGCTTATCCTGCAATGACTATTGCACATGTGCACATTGTGATAAGGATGCTGGGATTTTCTGCAGCCCTACCATGAAAAAAGTGCTAATTTCTGTTTGTTTAGTAGCTAACAGATGGACTTGATGGCAGTGACTACATTGAGGGAAAAATAGTATCATATGATGTGTTCCTAAAATTCTGAACAGTACTGTGTAATGAAAAGCACTGGTGGCGAGTGAATGTGGGTGTTGTTGTTTCAGGTGGTAGTGCTGTGGGTAGGAACGAATAATCATGAGCACACAGCGGAGCAGGTTGCAGGGGGAATCGTGGCCATTGTCCAGCTGCTACACTCGCGCCTGCCTAAGGCCAAGATCGTCGTTCTGGTGAGGGGTGACCGTGTGTGTATGTGTGTTGTGTGGTTTTGACTACATTTGGAGTAAGAGGGTGAAAACAATGTACATTTTGATTTTTCATCATCGTCTTAATCCTGACCTGTCACTCAGGGTCTGCTGCCAAGGGGGGAGCTGCCGAACCCCCTGAGGGAGAAAAATTCTGCAGTGAATAATTACCTTCGTGCTGCTCTCCCTCGCCTGGGACCTGTGCAGTTTCTGGATGTGGGCGGAGGCTTTGTGCATTCGGACGGCACCATTTCCTGTCGAGATCTGTTTGACTTCCTGCACCTGACAGCCAGCGGCTACGGTGTTGTGGCCACACCCCTCCACGAGCTGCTTCTTCAACTACTGGAGGAAACGCCCCAAGAGAGGCGGGCCTCGCTTGTCTGAAGGAAATTGATTGGATATAGTATCTGTCAGTCTTTGACAGGGCGGGGCAAAAGTTGGTCACTTTCTTAAGCAGAAACTACCATATAACATCACACACTGTATGAGTAGTGTACAGAGAGACCAGATTTGTGAGAGAGAGAGAGAGAGAGAGAGAGAGAGAGAGATTACTAAGTCATTTCCCCAAATCCAAAATCTAATAGTTTGGAATGATGCAACAGCAGTTCCTGATTAGCAGGTCAAAGATGCATACAGTCTTCATTTAGAGCCATAAAACTTTGAGTCAGAAGTTTGACACCTTCTGTACTGTGCAGAAGTCAGAGACCACCCTTTATTTGTATAATTACCAGTTGTTGTTTTTTTTTTTTATGAGTACGAGATTGCTTTTTTTTATGTAAAGAATATTAGATATACGATAATCCAAAGGTAGAGTGTAGAGGTAGAGTGTAAAGAAATTAAGTGAAGTTTAGAAAACGTTTCAAAGAGACAGAGAAAATAAGAACCTTAACAATTGTCCAAGATCTGGTAGACTACCAACCCTGCCCCTATCAGATAAACAGCACTTAAAGTTTTCATCTTTGAGATGGAGAGAAGAAAATAAAACACTGTGGGAAAGGAAACTGATCACACTTACTCTCACTGATGAACAATTTGATTAAATCAACCCGCAGAAGCTGCTGCTGCTGCTCTCGCTCTCAGAACAACTGACCGACCACCCTGGTCTGTGCATGCCTCCACGTTATTGAATTAATTTGGGAAGACTTGGTTGGGAAGGTGAGACGTAGAAAGTTTTCCAGCCTCTAAGAAAGGGTGTGAAAAAAAAATCTCCTGTAGATTTCTGCTAAAAGCGAGTCTCCTGAAAAGAATAGAAGCCAAACACTCAAACATCTGATATTATTTGTAGTCGGTGAAGCTTCTGTATCACGTTCTGTTTAATATCTATTGTTGAACTTTTCTGACACTGAAAATGAAGGGTGCTCTGACTTTTGCACAGTACTGTAAAAAAAAGGTCAGGCTTCAATAACAATAAAACCTACATGGATTTATTTTCAATAAAAAAAAATTTAAAGAGTAAATGTTAATGAGAAAAGAGAATTACAACAAACACACCTAAGAAAACCTAACCCTCTAGTAGTGCTGCAAGTTTTCTTTTAGTTTTATTGCAATAGTTTAATTTATTTTTGTGGACTTTTTTCTTTTTAGGTACTAAAAGTAAAAGAAAACACCACTTTTCCCGGCAGTAAAAATTAAGCAACTCCCTGATCTTTTGACATGATTTTATTCTTGATTTATGCAATTCCAAGCAATTCCCTGCCGGGTGAATAAAAACGTTTTTGCTATTTAACTGGAAAGCGAAGAGAGTCAGGCAAAGCAGATGCAGTTTATCAATTTGTCCTTATTGTTTATTTATCAGATTTGTTTTATTAGTATATTTATTATCTATTATTTGTTAGTGTTTTTCCAACCAGTACTGCTCCTTTCTTCTATTAGAAAGGTGGATTGACCATTAATATGCATGAGCTCATTAACATAATGTTAACGAACTTGATTGTGATTGGCTGTTACTGCACATTTTGTGTAGTGCGGAACTGTTGCCAGCGAGTTTCATGAACCTGGCTTCTTAATTTTCTAAAAAATAAGCCTGCTTAGTCCTGCATATGTTGAGTTGGGAACCAACAACGAAAACTTAGTGGTTTTGGTGGGGTTAAAAGCGATTTTACAAAGTTGGGGGTACACAAACATGAACAGAGAGGTGAGAATTCATCGGTGCAGTGTGTGTTTGTATTTGTGAGGACAATGAAATGAAAAATGTCCTTGCAAAAAACGGTCCCCACAAGAATGTGAAAGACAAAAATGTGACGCTCTGTCTCAAATATTTGCATGTGTTTTGTATCAATAAATATTTATTTACTCTTTTAAGATAACCTTTAGGGTTTATTTATAGAGTCCTCACAAATACAGTACAGCACTGCGTGTGTATGTGTGTTTGTGTGACATCAGCAGTCTCTGCGCTGCCTCACACACTCATTAGCCGTATGAAGCTTTAATGTAGCACTGATACTGCCACCTTCTCTCTGCCTTCACACACACATGCACGCACACACACAAAGAAGTGTACCTGTTAATATTCACACACACTTTATCAGAAAGATCTGCAGACCTGTATGTGATAGTTTTGAGTATCTGAAGATGCTAAATGAAGATGCTAAGTCTAACGTTTCTCTCTTTATTATTTCTCTCTCTGACCTCGGCTCAGTTATCCTCTCTCTCTCTTCCCCCAAACAATAGCTGCAGTCTGTGTGATCCTCTCTCGCGCTCCCTCTCCCATCACTACTCACCATTTTCTTGTTTACTGCGTACAGTCGTTTCTCTGTTCCAGTTGACATTTGACCTGTATTTGAAACTGCTTAGCACTGGGTCACACCACACCATCAGCTAAGGTCACATTATGTGTATATGTGTGTGTGTGTGAGAGAGCGAGACCGTCAAATGCAGAGACCAATAATGTAAGACCATGCTGTCTTAAAGCTGTGTGTATTCATATTATTAAGTATGGGTGTTAAGTGTGTGTATGTGTGTGTGTGTTTGAGAGAGAGTAAGCATGTCTGAACATGCCTGAAGTGTGTTTGGAAACTGTGTGTGTGTGTATTAATAGTCTATGTAAAATCTTGTGTAGCTGGTGATGTGGTAAACAGAAATGTGTGTGTGTGTGTGTGTGTGTGTGTGTGTGTGTGTGTGAGTGTGTGTGATCATGTTCACTGAGCTTGCACTGTTTAGTTTAGCTGCACTGCCACACACTAAAGAAACATTCCATTAAAGGCGCAGGGATGTTACCTCAGCCTGTGGTTGTGAATGGCCTTTCTTCATTGTTAATATTATTAATATAATTGATTAATAATATAGGTGTTATCAAATGGGGGTTATAACAAGTTATATTTACACAGTTCCATGTGCTCCAATAAGAACGCAGTTTGTTTTATTGATAACATTTTTACTAGCACAGTCATATGCAAAAGTTTGGGCACCCCATTCAAATGACTGGTGTGTACTGAAGTGTAAGTATATGAACAGATCTCCTATTGGTACTTAAAATTGGCATTTTTACTGCCTTGAAAAAAATTATTAAAGGAATAGTGCAGCCAGATGTGCTAATATTGCTAACAAAGTAATAGTAGTAATAATAGTGCCTGATTAGCGTGATGTTGACCATTCCTTTAAATAATGTTTGCCACAATCTTTTTTTTTATTGTCTTAATAAATTTCCCCCCAATTTTCAATTCCCACCTACAAGTTGCTTGTAGGGTGAAAGCTACTGCATCTTTTTTCGAACTGTCACTAACATGACTGGACAGCCTTATGCGCTTGGAGAACACTAACCGCTAACAGATGCTGGCACTGGCTAGTGATTGGGGCCATCCAGTGCTTTCAGAGAGTAGGCAAGGTCACTTGTGCTTTCGACCACGGATGGCTGTGGCATCGCTGCAGGTTGAATCTGCTATGTCCAGACATAGGTTCATTCAGCAGTGAAGCACACTAATAATCAGAAGTGATTTAGAGACATTTGTTGTTCCTAAGTCATTGTAATAGTCAATTAAGTCATCTGCATTAAAATGTGCCTAAATGTTTTCTTTGTGGTTTTTTTTTTCAGTTTCACAACAATTTAGTCATTTAACTGAGAGGAGTATAATGTTTAATCATAAATGTATCAAAGTAAGCAGTAGATGTTCTATCAAATCAATATAAAAGCTTTCCTTGGTGGAGTTTGGTGTGATTAGTAGGTGGCACATGGCATGAAGAAACACTCACCAGGCAGTATGTTATTGGGCCTCCTTTTGCTCACAGAACAGCCTCAGTTCGTTGTGGCCCAGATTCTACAATGTTGTTCTAAGATGTTGGAAACATTCCTTTGGTATATATTTACTAGTGGTGTCAGTCTATTAAACATATAATGGTGTTCATCATAGTTTAAATTGCTAGCTAGCAATCTTTATATAAAAAAAATCTTTTATAACATCTCAGTGTAGCTGAGCCTTGATCATGATGAAGCTCTGACACAGAAGCCTTAATAGAGAAAATGCTTCAACAACTTTTATAGAGATAAATAGATGATCAGTCATTGTTGTGTGTGTGTGAGAGAGAGACAGAGAGATTAGGGAGGGGTAAATTAGTTATGAAATTTAATCCATATTTCAGAATAAATTACATGTAATCTACCCTCTGAGCTCAACAGTAGTGGCACTGTGTTTACATCGCTCATTGCTGTGGTAATGAGGCGATACACATGCACAACAGCACTTAAATAGGTTGTGGCATTCAAGCAGGGATTGATTTGTGTTAATAGAAGAAGATTTATCAGACCATGCTATGTTTTTCCAGTCTTCAGCTGTCCAATTTTGGTAAGCCTGTTGTCGACTGACTGAAGTGGAACCCTACATTTCACAGTTGTACAGAGCGGATATCTGGGTTACTGTAGCCTCTCTGTCAGTAAATTCAAATTCACCTGTATCTGTATAGAGCTTTTTACAACTGATGTCACAAAGCAGCTTTACAGGAATCAGTAAGAGGACAAGAGATTAACAAAACAAGCATAACCCTAATTCAAAGAAGAGAGCCAGAAGGTAATACAGACACGGGAGCAACCAGAAACACTGGCATCCGTCCACTCCTCTGTCCACAAACCTGAGCTATTACCTGCAAACGGCTGTCCATGAACCCCTGGATCTGCAACCTGTATTAGATCAGTAACCTGTAAAGGGAAATATCACCAAAAGAGTCCCAACCATTATCTTGAAGGTTGTTGGAGTTTTCTTTTTTTTTTTTTTTTAGTAATAAATAAATAAATAAATAAAGGCTCTTCTCCCAGCTGAGGCTTTCAGAATTTTGGGAACTAGTAAGAACCCTGTGATCACAAAGATGTGATAGTTTGTAATAGGAAAGAGGAAATAGGAAAACACAGGAGTGAGGCCATGTAGGGCTGTATACATATAATATTATATGATTTAATATAACAGTAGATTTTTATAATCAATATGGAATTTAACTGCAAGCCAGTGCAGTGCTGCTAGAATTGGTGTCATATGATCATTTTTCCTAGTTTTAGTAAAGATCCTGACTGCAGCATTTTGAACTAATTGAAGTTTACTGGGCTTCCTGCTAGAACCTCCATAAATGATGAAGAATAAGAATAATATATAGTAGTGCACTCTGTTCACCTGTTGGAGTGATCTCAGTGATCTCAGTAATTTGATATAAAGGTAAACGTGAGTATTTTTGACTTTCTAATATTTATTAGAGATTACATTTTGTTATAAACTACATAGCACGGTTACAAGTTTAGTAGCTATTATTAAGAATGTCAACACTTGACATTTTCATGCCCCTGGCAACAGCATTTATTTGTTTGTTTGTAAATTATAATGTTGTGTTCAATTTTCAAAAATAGCTACATAAACAGTTTTATATGTAATGTTTATTTCCAAATGAGAACACATCCTTGAATATTCTGCCTATGCCCCCTCCCACAAAATAATTGCAAGATTTAATTAATATCTGTAACAGTAAAAATGGGTACTGGGGAACACCTATACTTTTGGCCCTGAATTTACTTCTCTGTGGTGAATAAAAAAAATAATATCCTTTCAAAACTGTGGTAAACAGTGTCTCTTGCTTCAGGAGGCGTATTCATAACCAATTTGTTTAATAAGTTTCATTTTTTTTACTATCCTTAACCACTAGTGAACCTTCAGCAGTCATCTGAGGTTTATATGTAATGTTAATGATGGAAAAATAGAGGTAAAACTGAACAAATGCTTTCCTTGAGACAGTTTTTTAGGTCATTTAGGTCAAAGCAGAACATTTATAACCACAGCAATGCCTTTCTATGAGAGAGCTTTCAGACGCATTGAATAGAAAACACTTTAAACTGAGTAGAAATGTGCATGTGTGCGTGGCAGCTTCTGACGTTGGCTTAAGAAGTGAGGTACAGTGTCATCATTTTCTCAATGCTTTATTACCATGGATAGGCTAAAGGAACAAACTATCTGGTCTATGTCTCTGTGTTTTTCTGTCTATGTCTGTCTCTCATTCTTTCTCTCGCACACACACAAACACACATTGATACTGTACGTGTTCAGTGTGATTACATGTGCATGACTCTGAGCAATACGTGGAAATAATCCACATTCTTGGATACCTTATCAGTGCAGAGATGGCTGACTGTCAGCGCCCTTTGACAGTCAAAAAGAAACCTTATAGAAAAAAAAAAAATCAGTCAAGGAGCCAATCAGATTAGAGAGAATGATCAAATCACTGCTGCTGCAACCAAAGCACTCGTTTTCAAAGATGGACTTTTCAGTGGTGGAGAAACAGATCAAAGGTCACCAATTCACTGTTCTAAGCTAATGACTGCAGATAAACAGCGACATGCTGAAACACTGAAAAAGTGTCTCCTCTTACTCATATTGCATTTCAGTCCGAAACATGTAAATTAATTTGACGATAAAAGCTGTAATATAGTTATTACAGTAGTAATAGCACTCTGTAGTTCCAACCAGTATCCATTAGTAAAGTACTGACTGATCACAAATTGAGGCTTATTATATTGCATCATAAAACTCAATCAGGCCATTAAAGTGCCATTAAACATGTCATCTGACAATGCTTAGCAACAATGAGTAATTCAGTAATAGTAAATTTTGGGTGCCCAACTGGTTGCCTCTTAACAGCTGGCCAAGGCCAACAGATGAAAAACAATGGCTCATTTACATTTCTGAGACTATTATTATTATTATAGTACTATAGTATTAATGTGTGCTGCCTCTGACAGATTAATTAGTATAATAAATACATATTTTTATACTAGCTACACTATAAGCAAAAACATTATTTGACTCATAGCCACAGTGGAGCCTTACTGTGCACTATATAGAACCATTTTAAATGGTACTTTAAAGAACCACCTACAAGAGTTTGTGTGGGGAACAATTTAACCAGCAGAAGAACCGTCTATGCTTGAAATGGTTCTTTGTCATTCTGTATAGAAGCATTACTTTTACTGGAATGCTTGAAGAACCAACATCTTTCTTGAGTATTTATAGTATACTATTTATAGTATTTATAGTAGACTAATTTATAGAATTATTTTAAGTAGTTACTGAATAATAACTAAATGAGATTAATAACTACATAATTAAATATAATTAAGTTGAAGAGGGTAAAATAGTTGTAAATTGTCTGTTTTAGGGCTTCGTAAGTAATGCTTAGCACGACTCATGCTCAATATGCTGAAAGCATTTGACTATGTATGAAAGTAGTACTGAAAAAAAGTCATTTAAAGTAAATATATCTGATATTTTGTAATTTAATTATATCATATTGCATTGTAAAATTGTATAAATAATGCTTGAAACAAGTGAATGGTTCAACTAATACAGTGACTCAAAACAAGTAAAAAAAATCTAATAAAATATGCTGAATCATTTATAATATTCTTACAGCAGTCTCATATTCTATATAACATAATGGCAATATATATATTCTGACATATATTAGACAAAAGATGATATTTACATTGATTGCAGAGTGTTGAGTCAGCTGAGTAAATCTACTTTAATGTCATCATGTGTGGAATGGTGTGTGAGGGTCATCATGTAGTTTTTGACTGGCTGGAGGGGGGTTGGGTGTAGACCTACACTGATTAGTTCACAACAGATAGCTGATACAATTCATCACCTAACCTTTAAACCTTTGAACTTCCATGCAGGAGGACTGGAGTCCAGCTCCATCACACACCCACACACAGTGGCCGGCCTATATAAACCCACCTCCCCTGGTGCTTATTGTCACTCACCAGAGCACCACCTCTAAGGTAAGAACGCATATGAGCTACGGAGAAGAGAGGTAGAAAAAAGAAAATAAATGTATGCAGTCAGATAATCCAAATTAATTTGTGATCAGAGTGATCTGCTCTGTGTTCAGGTTTTTTTCTTCTAACAAACCAAAGCTGTTAGTTTGCTTTACTTAATTGGTAATCCAATCAAAACAATTTACCGTGTAGTGAATTTTAAGTCTAGGTGAATCCAGTTTACATTACAAAGAGTCACTGTCTTTGTATTAAAAACTGCTACAACAGAAATTACAGTGAGGCTGATGTTCTGCTACTGTTAGCTGGGCCTACTTCTACTGTGCGTTACAATGTTCTCTTTCTATTCATAGAACCTCAACCATGAAAGTTGTGGCTCTTGCACTGACCCTCCTCCTGGCCTTGGGTGAGTCTCTTCTTTATTTCCCAGCTGCCTCTTTATTTCTCTTTGTACTCCTTCAAATTAGCAATTCGTACCAGAACTAACAAATCTTTTAAAGCTGCCTAAAGCCTGAGTCTATCCTTTTCGGATTGTTCCCAGGCTCCCAGGCCCGTTCCCTGCAGGCCGATGCTCCCACCCAACTGGAGCACTACAAGGCAGCTGCCCTGGTCTATCTGAACCAAGTGAAGGATCATGCTACAAAGGCCCTTGGGCACCTCGAAGGAACTGACTATGACCTGTACAAGTAAGAGACAAACCCAATAACACATGATAAGAACTTGCTGATGTGAACCAAGAATGTTTTTTTATTTTATTTTTTTTTTTAACATTGGTGGTTAGCAGATGGCTCAAATTGACTGATTCATTGAAGAGAAGCCTGGGGGACCCAAAAAGTCTGGAGTGTGTTATCTGGGACTTGCTATTGCTCTAGAACTGTGTTTTACGATGGGTATCCCAAGCCCACCTGGGCCATCAATTGAGAACAAGCAGAAGTCTGAAGCTGCATCTGATGATGACGAAGTTGGAAAACAGTGGTCATCAGCTTTGTTAATGTGAAATCTACTGTTGGGCAGAGTTTAGCTCATATGCTGATCTCAGACACCTAAACTAGGTCACTAGGTTAGCTTCAAACTAAACTCAGGAAGGTCTGGCAGCAACTATTCAAGAAATTCAAGAATTCCCAATCCAGTCTTCAGGAACCCCCAGATGCTTCACAGTTCTCTATCCCAGTTTCAAGAACATTTGTACCAGATATTTGGTTCCTGAATGCTTGGTCAAGGTCTTTCTAATTCTGAGAAGTTGTTTATACTGCATTTGACTTGGCTCAGAAGTGGGAAGTCAGACCTTAGAATTAAGTCAGAAGTAGTTTTTCACTTTTGTAATTTTTTGTAAATAAAAAGCTGCTGGGCTGGGAGTAATAGCTCTAAAAGATAAAGCTAAACCTTGGCCTTCTCTCTCCCTCTAGGCAGAAGTTGACTGAGAGCCTGGACAACCTCCAGCAGTACGCAGAGACCGCTTCCCACTCCCTGACCCCCTACACCGCACACCTCGCTACAAGCACCAAGCAGGTGCGCGAGCACATCCTGTCTGAGCTGGAGGGTCTGCGCTCCCAGTTGGAGCCACACCGTGCTGAGCTGCGGCAAGTCATCGAGAAGCACCTGGAGGAGTACCGCAAGAAACTTGGCCCGATCTTCCAGGAGTATATCTCCGACAACCAGAAGGAGCTGGGGGCCCTGCGCCACAAGCTGCAGCCCGCTCTGGAGGAGCTGAAGCAGAAGGTGGAGACCAACTTCGAGGAGACCAAGTCCAAGCTGGTGCCCATTGTGGAAGCTGTACGTACTAAGATGAGCAAGCAGCTGGAGGACCTCAGAAACCTGGCTAACCCCTACGCCGAGGAGTACAAGGAGCATGTGCTGAAGGCTGTTGAGGACGTGAAGGAGAAGCTGGCCCCCCACACCACTGATCTACAGGGACAACTTGAGCCCTACCTGGAGACCGCATTGGCCTTCTTCAAGAACACCTTTTCAGCACTCCAAAACTGAGCTTCTTCTAAATATACACAGTCAGCACCACAGATTCATATGTTCACATGCATGCGATTAGTAGTGTGTGATGTCCACAACATTTTCCCATGATGCAAAATAATAAATATGATGACGAAAACCCAAACTTTTCAAGTGTCTTTTTCATATTAGTCAGTATTATCCCCCCACCTGAATTTCCCATGAAAGGGGCATAAAGTTTTTACAGAATAACTGATAGTAGATGTTGAATAATTTAGAGCAGTTACAGAATAACTGATAGTAGATGTTGAATAATTTAGAGCAGTTACAGAATAATTGATAGTAGATGTTGAATAATTTAGAGCAGTTACAGAATAATTGATAGTAGATGTTGAATAATTTAGAGCAGTTACAGAATAATTGATAGTAGATGTTGAATAATTTAGAGCAGTTACAGAATAATTGGTAGTAGATGTTAAATAATTTAGAGCAGTTACAAAATAATTGATAGAAGATACTAAATAATTTAGAGCAGTTACAGAATAATTGATAGTAGGTGCTGAATAATTTAGAGCAGTTACAGAATAAGTGGTAGTGGATGCTGAATAATTTAGAGCAGTTACTGAATAATTGATAGAAGAGTTAATTGATAGCTTAGAAGAGTTGGCTTTGGATACTAATCATTCATAGAAGATACTGAATGATTCATAGTATTTACATAATCATTTATAGCAGATATTGTCACTAAATTATAACTACATAAGATTATAATATAAGATTATTTTTTGTAGTTTTTTCAGTCAGCAATTAGCAAGCATCCACCAGCAGTGCAATGATAAGTTAGCGTAAGAGAGCGGATACAGTACTTTAACCTTTGAACTACTATGCCGAAGGGCTGAAGGGCAGCTTCACACACACAGTGACAGTCTTATTATAAACCCTCCTTCCATGGCGTTTAATAATACCCCCCCACAGTACCATGGTCTTACCTCTAAGTTAAGAATGCATTTGAGCTACAGAGGAGAGAGGCAGAAGAAGAAGGGAACAACATAAAAGGAGGATTAAGCAGTAGTCCACATTATTAAAGGAGACACTGCAACTTATCAACCTTATAAATAACGATTGGCTCTTCAGTTTTGTTCAACAAACTGTAGCTGGTAATTTGCTTTACTAACCTAATCAGAACAACTTACAGTGTCATGAATTTATCTGAACAGTGCTAAGACCAGCTGAACTAGTATAGTGATTTCAAAGTAGACATTATTTGTGTATTAACATCACTTATACAGTTTTAGTGAGGATTGATGTTTCGGTACTCTCTCCATTCCTGGAGCCACAATAAAAATCCTGCCCTTGCACGGAGCATCCACTTGGACTTGGGTGAGTCTCTTCTTTGATCCACATCTGTGCCTCTTTGTCTCATTTCTACTCTTTCATATTTGCATTTTAGTTTTTTTGACAAACACTGAATGAAGTTAATGGCAACACATTTGCCCCATGCAAGCTGTGTTACTACTAATGGAAGAAAAAAAAATACCATTATTAAATCTCTTAAAGCTGTTTAAAGCCAGAGTCTTACCTTTTTATTTTGTTCCCAGGCTCCCGGGCCCATTCCTTGCTGGCGGTTGCACTCACCTATCTGGAGCACTAGAAGGCAGCTGCCTTGGTTTACCTGAACCAGGTGAAGGGTAACTCTTCATAAGCCTTGGAGCACCTTCAAGGAACTGATCACAACCTGTACAAGACAGCCATGATGATACAATCCTGATAACACTGTATTATAACTTTCTGATATCACTAATTACAAGCATCAGTTAATGTTTCTTTAATGCTAACCACTGGTAGCTAGTTGAGGGACTTGAAGTGAAGCAGATTCATTGAATGTGAGAGGGGAAGTCTGGAGTGAAGTGGTTAACTTCAAACTGCTCGAAGAACAGCATCTCTCAAATAGAGTCCATGGGTACCCAGAAGGTCCACAGTTACCCTATTCCAGCTCTCAGCCCACCTGGGCAATTGATTGATATAACATTGATATAGATATAGATGTTTCCTGACGATCTCATCATGCAGAGTTTAATTCATGCAATCCTAAAACAGTGTTATACCTACATTTTTGTTCTATGCCTGTTCCCAGTAAAAAGAACCAGTGGCTTTTGAATGTTTGATCCAGGTGTGCTGACTGCTGATCTTGAGACATTAACCAGTGCCCAAACACTGTTGGTCTCACTTCTGAATGGCTAATTAATCACTTTAGGTATGTTGGGGCTGGAAATAACAGATACTGTAAAGGGACACCTTTACCAAACCACCACAATCTTCTCTTCCCCTCTAGTCAAAAGGTCACCCAGAGACCGGACAAACTCCAGCAAGATGCAGATACTGCTACTGATTTCCTGACCCTCTACATCATGCACCTAATTCACAACACGAAGCAGGTGTGTGAGCACTACCAGCCACACCATGCTGAGCTGCACCAGGAGGAGTACAGCTGTGTAGGAGCTGAAGGCTGCTCTGGAGGAACTGAAGCAGAAGGTGGAGTCCAACATGGAGGAAGCCAATTCCCTTTGCTCATCATGGAGACTGTCCGTACCAAGCTGAGCAAGCAACTGGAGGACCTCAGTGATCTGCCTACCACCCATGCTGAGAAGTACAAGAAATGTTATGAGGGCAGTGGAGAATGTAAAGGAGAAGCTGGCCCCCCACACCACTGAGCTACCTGATATCAAAGCTTATGACCATCCACAATACAGGACAAGCATTCTCACTCAGTCAATACCACATAGCCATTTTTCCTAATTTCATATCCAAGTGTCTTTTTACACCAGCAGATAAGGCCAGGTATCACTGAGTGTTGTCACAAAGCAGGACTGACCCAGACAACTGAAAAATATGGCTTTGTGAACAAGAGCACTAAACATTTACATCATACATGGTGACTGAGAGTCTGGACAAACTCCAGCAGTATGCAGAGACCGCCTCCCACTCCCTGACCCTACACCGCACATCTTGCTTCAAGCACTAAGCAGGTGCGCGAGCACATCCTGTCTGAGCTGGAGGGTCTGCGCTCCCAGTTGGAGCCACACCGCGCTGACCATCACTACAACGGTAGCAACATGCATCACCCTTGTACTGAGACTACCCCCATATTGAAGTCAAATGAATGATTTATTGTTCCGGTTGTCCACTTTTCATGCAGGGGCTGCAAAATACAAGCTACTTCACTGTTAAATAGCACAATCTTTTTGTTGGCAACACTGGTGATAACTGCAGCACAAGCTTGGTCTTAGGACCACATTCACAACGCAGGAGGTGCATTCTACTCCACTCATTAAGGGCTTGCTGGCGAGCTAGTGAGTTGAATTAGGTGTAAAAAGAAAGGGAACGTGATGTATGGAGTCAGATGGTTTGGGATAGAGAAGAATGACTGGTAAATGATATTTATTCTTGTTTATTAACCATAAATGGTCACAAAAAGTATATTACAAAAATCAATAACTTAAAAAAAGATTATAAAATAAGGTTATGAAACGTTCATAAATTTCACAGGTGGTCAATTAGATTGTAACACACAAGTGAACCACTTGTTTTAGAGAGTACTGAAATCACCCATCCACCCAAAGCACCTATAATCTATATGTTCAATAATTCCAAATTCCAACACATTTTCAGAAGCAGTGAAAAGTTTTACTGTTCTTATGAAGGAAATACTGTTTACAGAAGTGATTTGAGCTACAAAACCTGATAAAGTCATAAAAACAAATGTTTTCATTGATACTTGGCTATTAGGACAATTAGGATATCCTTAGTATCTTTAATAGTTCTGACTTTTTAAATGTCAACTTTACACTGAGTATCAAAGAAGCCAAGCTACACTGTGAATGTGTGGTTTTTGTTTTTATTTACTGGGACAGAAAGGGCAGGAGTGGTCCTTGCTGGACTGCAGCCACACACTGATGCACTGAAACAAACAAACAAACAAAAAAACAGGTTGGTGCAGTTAGTACTGGAGTAATATCCTAAACTCAAAATCGTCCCTATCCACATTTGTGGTAATAAATATACATATATGGATATTTTATCTGTCATCATTTAGGTTATAATGAGCTTTGAGTGATTTCTTTAGTACACATATGGTAGCTTCTCTGTGACCAACACAGACAAACACACGCTGTAATGGGAAAGCAGATCTCAGAAGGACGAACATAAGATTTACACAAACCAAGAATGTCACTTGCAGAATTTTCATAACAACTGCAGATTCCAAGATCAGGATTATAAACTATTGTGCAGAAGCTCACATAAGTTATTGGGAGATCAGAGGTGTAGCCACTTTGCAAAGTCTGGAAGACGACCTAGCCAGTCACTCTCAACTGAGAAGAATTGCAGGGTGAGGAACGACACAAGAACTACCAAGCCACATTCCTGCCATAAACTGGAAGCTGCTGGAATGCCAGTGTTACTGTCTAGAGTCAAGCAGGTTTTACATCACCATGGATGAAGAGGCTATTCAATACTGTGCCAACATGGTGGTGGTAGGAACTTGCTCTGAAGCTGCTTAATTTTTTTCCATCATTTCAAGGGTTAAAACTTGAGTATGATGAGTATAGGCAAGTTCGTCAAGTATACATTGAGCTGCATGTGTATGTGTAGACGTTACGTTACATTATGCACTCACCTCTTTGTGTAGCGTGTGGGGGCAGTTTGTGTTGTATTGCGTTCCAGGTTCTACATGGTTCTGGCACATTAAACACAGCTTACGTATGGGTGGAGCCTGACAGACGGGTATGAGTAGAGGAAGAAATATATTATAGTCTGACCATCATACTCAACATAGTAACTGTCCATCACCTTGCATATGTTATAAAGAAAAATTAACATTGGAAATGTGTTTAGTCGGTCAGCCAAACTGGGTTACACTATGCTTACTGGTGCCTCACAGCTTGAATACAAAAGTAAACAGCTTTGATCAGCATTTGGGGTGAGGAGCGGAAATTGATGTAATTTTCCACCAAATCCATTAGTTCAAGACACTGCAGCAGACACAGCATGTTTAGATATGTTTGAAAGACATAAATGTGGGTATTAGATATGGTTCTGACCTGTGAAGGTTTTGGCTGGAAAACTGAGACGCTGGGGGCTTGAAAAGGGGGCCGCATAGGGTGGGGCTGGACTACAGTCCTCTGGATTGGGCGGGGAAGTGCAGCAAAGCCTCGGGATCCAGACGGAGGAGCTATAGGGCCTGGAGCCTGTACATATAAAAATGTAACAAACTAAATCATACAGTTTTAATACAAAATATTAATTTAATGTAAGAAGGAAACCCGAGTGGGTTTTTTCCATATAGGATATTATAGCTGATATTATATCAGATATGATTTTTTCCTACAATAAGTCATCGTAACAGAACTAAACGTGCTTTCAGACTTCACACAAGAGAAGAAAAACTACTGGAGGATGAACTCACCGGGCGATCATTCTGTGCCAGTTTCTGGGACACCTGTTGTATGACTTCATCCATGGACAGACCTGCCATGGTGCCACGCTCACTCTTAATCTGCTGCAGCACACCTGTCAGCTGAGTTCTGAACAGAGAGTCAGATGTTAACAATCTACCTATTTAACCCCCATAGGTCACCCACAGTCTACATGCCTTGAAATGCCTAGTATGTTTGTACATTTTGTTAAATTAAATAACTATAATTATATAACATGGGCTTTAACTGAATAGAAATTGACATAAAATCAGAGCACAATGACAGTAACAGTTAGACTTGACATGAGCCAATGTGTCAAATTGAACTGAGTAAGCATTTAACGCTCAACAAAAGAAGGTGCCGCTTATACAAGGGTGTGATCTCGGTACCTGGTGCATTGTGGGAAATGCGTGCCCAGTCTCTCCAGCACCTTGTCCAGCTTGCCTGCAGGTGGTGGGTTGGATGGGACTGTCTGGGGGGAAGCGTTCCGGATGGGAGCGAATGAGAGGGTCCCCTGAGGCAGTGCTGCTGTTGCCATGGGAGCAGCTGCATGAGTCATTGCCATGGAGACATGAGCAGGTCCAGTGGCTCCATAGGTACTGGTGGGTGCAATAGTGTGTGGTAAGCCATACATGGAATGAGCGTGGGGCGAGGTGTGAGGTAAAGGCATAGAAGGCACAGCAGGCATGGTGGGCATACGGAAGGAGAGATGAGAAGGGAAAACGGTGGGCATGGTCAGTTTGGGCTTGGGTCCAGCTGCGTATGATGAAGCGGCCACGGTGGGAGCTGGAAGGCTTTGGGACGAAACTGTGGGGAGCGGAGAGGTAGGTCTATGGATTGGAACACTACCGGGAGGAAATTCAGGCAACGTGGTGGGGGGAGGGATGCGAATCATAGGACTACTGTAATATGGCACATGCATAGAATTTCTAGGAGCACTCATAAACAACTCAATCTGAAAAGGGAGATAAAAACAGAACAGGGAAAAAATTTAAAATGTGTGGAATCAGGTTTCATTAAAAAAAAAAAAACTATTTGTGTACAGATAAATGTATAAATTAATGTATAAGGCATTCTAATATTATAGTCCAGTTGAACTTAACAGGTTTCAGAATTAGGAACAAAGCTTCAAATTAGGAAATGTACTGCACAAAACAAATTACAGAACATTTAAATAAAACATCTAAAAATACATCTAGAATTTAGAGGGCTTATCTCTGACATTTTTCTTGTATATTATTTTTTCTTCTAAGGGTCACTTAAACATTTGGGTGGGATTATGTATCAAACAGTTAAATTTTACATTACTATTTTTCAACCTCCCTTTTAGAAAATAACAGTTCTCACACTGGGAACAGTTTAGAGAAAAATAAAATGGACATAACTGATCACTGACCCCCAATGCATTGTTACTCCTGTAACTTCTAAATAATACAGTACACAACTATTAAATCAGGCTACATCAGGATGCAAAATCTAACTTAAAAGGAAAAGGAAAACACTACAAATAGACAAAGAAAAAGGACAACAAGTAACAATCAAATCCTCTTCAGAAGGATACCTACTGAGGGCACATTAGGGAGAGGTGGCAGAGAGACTGGGGGTAAACTGTCCAGTTGCTGTCCGTTTTGTAGTAGCTTAAGGTTTTCATTGTACGTATTCTGAAAAAAGAGACAGGGAAAAAAAAAAAAACAGAGACAGACAGAGAAGCTAAGCAAAAACTGCACACATTGTAATCAAATGATCCTACTTACACCACCCCCAACTCTAAGTGTGATGCTAGAAATCTAGAAAAGTTATTTGATTAATCATATTTCCCAGGAGAGTGAAGGTAGCGCCCCTGCTACTGGTGTCAACAATGGAGCTTTCAATGGCAAGGGATGGCACTCCAATAATGCATGTGAACTAGCCCCACCCTTTTATCTGCAATTGAAGTAAACCCCTTGCCCATCACAAGCCCAGGTGAACTAGACCGAACCCTCACGTGCAATTCAGGTGAACTAGACCGAACCCTCACCTGTAGACTAGACAGGCTGTTCCGGACAATTAGTATATTTTTTTCCCACTCGTGCCGCTGCCTGGCATGCTGTGGCGACCTGTCCACAGAGCAAACAATCAATTTAAATGCGTACACATACAAAAAAAAACAAAAACAAAAAAGGCATTATATCAGATCTACAAGCACAAAAACATTACCAGAGTGTTCCAATATATTTTTCAGCTTCTGCAATCCAGTCTTCTATCTGAGAAATCGCCAGCTCTCTCTCAGACTCTAGCACAGCTATCTGTACACAGAGACAGACACCGAAACAGAGACCATAATTATACTGAAACCCTTTCAATATATGACAAGAAGGCCATAATTGATATTAATATTATATATTTTCTGGATGTTTAAAAGCAGTACAGAACTTAGACTTTTTTGACTGGTTGGCAAAACTTGCTCACCTCATCCTTTAGGGCGATCTGGCTGGCTTCCTCAACTTGTTTAGAAAGCCTCTCATGTTCGGTCTGCAAATCTGCTATCTCTTGTTCCCATGAAACCCTGTAGCAAGACACACCATCAGTAATCTAGCAAAACATGAAGAAGCCAAAACACTGCATATTTTAAATGGATCTGGACTAAACTTTCACCGCAGGATACCAGGATACATTACAATGTCCCAATCTGATCTGAAAGACATGTTTTAATGAGACAGTACTAGCAATATTAAGCCTAAAACTAATGAAGCCAAAGTCCATGTGCTTGCCTTGTCTGCCCTATTACAGCAACCTCTGGGAGACCTTGCTAAAAAGTCTTACTTATCGTTGTTTTGTTCCTCAATAAGCAGCTTCAGCTTTCTGTCTGCTTCCTCAAACTCCTGAGCCAATCTAAAACAAAACAACATGCACATAAACCAAGCATTTAAACACATGAATGTCTTGAAAATAGTTTCTGAAATATCTTCTTGGTCTTCTCTTTACCTTTTCTTCCCTTCTGCCAGTCGCTCCTTCTCTGTGGTCAGTTCTTCGAGCTTAACAGTGAAGTTTTTTCGGGTGGTCTTACTGCTGTTCAGGTCCAGCTTCACGTGTAGAGACTCAATCTTGCTAATGAGAAGCTACACAAAAACAGAAACCACCAATCAGGTCTCAGCACCAGGAGAAGGTAGCCAATCTGAAGCTAGCTACAATGTTTATTTTCTGATGCTACAGTGGATCCATTGACACATATCACAACGACAGCAATAAACACACAGTGTAGGAGTAGTAAAATATGTTCAGTTAGAGGACAATCAGTTAGTGTGTCACAATAACTGGAAAAAGTGCTGGAATTGTGCTTGAACAACAGTGTTATGACCACAACACAAAAAGATCATTGTGGTGCACCGTTTAACTCATATCTACAGCCGGCTTGCACAGAAAGACGGCCGGCGTCTGTGGTTGAAAGTGCTAAATTTAAAACGTCCATATGTCTGCTCTTACTGTTTTGTAGAGGGAAAGCCAAGATCAGAACATCCTTACCCAGATAAATGGCTCACACCTTCAACCATAGAGCCAGGTCCTCTTTATTTTTTGGATATAGTGTCCCACAACAGTTTGAGCTTGTTGTGTTGGAGTTAAAGTTAGTTAGTTCTGCTCTAAATAGCTCTATATAACATTACACATTACTTTGTGAGGAGTGTCCAGAGCAGTCGATGACTTCAGACTGCATTCACTTTGAATATGATATGAACATAATCCATTTCATTAAAAAAATGACCAGAAATTCTAACATAAATTTGAAAGTTATTGAAAGCAGGCGTGGTGGAATAAGCTGGATTGTGATGTCTGGAGATCTCTGCTGTTTTAGTCCGAGGGCTAAAATCAGTTCAGGGTAGTTCAAGCGCAGACTAAAAGCTTATCTGATCAAGTGTGTCCAGTGCCACTGTGCCCACAGACAACTGTTCCAAGTCTTTTCATTCATTAGGCTTCTTCTCTTTGGCTACATTTACATGACAGGTCACATCATGTTTACAGTCACTGCTGACCCCCACTGGCCACACCAAACAGTGAACACAGTGACAAGCACATATACAGTGAATGATGAATAAACAACAACTAACAAACCCAAAGTCTGACCTAAGAGCACACATGAGAATATAAACTAAATCTTCAACAGGGTGTTTTTCAAGAGATCAGATCTGTGTCCTCGATGGAAGGAACCAAGTAACCCTGCAGTGTGAAACATGAACCTGGTAATTCTGTTGCTTTTCATCCCTCATCTTCTTCAGACTCTCAACGTGGAGGGCATGTTCAGTTTCGTCAGCATCGCCCTGCCTGACCAGAGACTCGTACTGTTGAGCCAGCCTGGCACTGTACTCATTTATAGTGTGCTAAAGAAAGAAAAAGAGAGATATATTAAAACACCACCAATAGACATTTTTAAATAGGTCTGAAAGTGTGGGTCATTAAAAGTCAGATGGCAACAGTAACGTGACATGATGGATAACTACTGACAATGTTTTTTGTTTTAAATATAACGTAGACAAATTATCCTAGTTTTGACCTCTCCAGTGTAGTGCTGGCTGTAGCCCAGCTGCTCACACTGTATGTCGCTCTGATAAGAGTCCAATAGTCTCTTGTTCAAACACAGCTTTTAAACACAGCTTCAGAAGGTTCTTTGAGGGATGCTATGGAAGAACCAATTTTGGTCCCATAAAGAACCATGTGTGTAATAGAACCTTTAAACTTCATATCAAGTGAAGGTTCCTCAGATCTTTAAAAGGGTCTTCACACTCACACGTCTCTATTACAAACAGGGTTCTTTATGGAACCAAAAGTGGTTCTTCAACGGCATCGCTCAAAGAACCTTCTGAAGCCACTATTATTTTTAAGACAGCGCAGACAGCGAGACCTCTGTGGATAAATGGGTGGAACAGCCACTCTTGCTCTCACTTGACACTGGTGATTAGCTGTTCACTCAGTGGTGGAAGTCACTGGATTTCACGTTCAGGTTAATGTGATGAACCTTTTTTCGGGCCACATTTGAGCAAACAAGTCCAGCAGAATTTATTATTCTAGTCACTCGGCAGTGCTAATAACACTTGTTCTATTTTTCAGTCCTGCATCAAAACTGTTATCCTTACCTTTAAATGACAGATACATCTGATCTAAAGTCAAGCAACAAAATCCTCACTACTAAAGGGAACACAAAACACCTAATCTTACAAGTTACGCTCTGTTTTCTGTTACTGGACTGACCTGGTGCAATCATCCACACCACAAGCACACAATCAAACTATCAGAGGTACTTCACCATGGCAGACTCCCAGTCATCATTAGTGCCGGAGGCTTTCTCCTCTGTCCAGTCCTCAGTCTTTAGAAGAGACGAGAACACAGAGACCATGTTCATGCATTCATCAGTATCCCTGAGTTACGCACTAACCTTCACTAAACTCTCCAACAAAGCAGCATTCCTGCATTAATGCCTAAAGACTAAATCAAGCCGCGATCTGAGGAGATCTCTGTTGTACACAACTAGCTAGCCAACTACAGGGAGGTGGGAGCATTAGCATTAGCATTAGCATTATCGTGGCTGTGTTTAAAAGCTCCTATGCCCTGCTGTTCTCTTAAAAACTGCCCTACCTACAAGCTACCCCTACCTGTATGTCAAAGTCCTTCGTTTCTGTGTTGGTCGGCATGATGTCGAATTCGTGGCCAAACAACAACGCTTCCTGATCGGCCACTGGAGACTGACCTCGTACATGCCCCGGAACTGCCCACAGTGTGGCTGCTGGAGCAGGGGCTGCCCACAGAGAGGCGCACACAGGGATATTACCCCTGCAATCACTCAGTGAGGAGAGGAAAACTTCAGGTTAACTTTCAGATAAAAAATAATATGTATAAAAAATGATTATATATTGTATATTGTTACAATAATAATAATAATAATAATAATAATAATAAAAAAACTCACGCGACTAAGTCGTCTTCTAACGACAAGCTCCAGTCCGTCTGCACCTCACTCTCCATGTGTAGGGCTGAAACTGGGCAGGGGTGAATGGAAATTAAAAATTGAGCTCCTAATAGGAATCTTCAGTTCCACCTGTTTTATTTATTAATAAGCAGACAGGTAAAGTCACTCCAATAATTAAATTACAATAACTTCAGTCTATTACCTGCTTAGTCTTTTTCATAACATTACAAACTGTAGTTACTTGAGCTTTTAACCGATCCACTGAAACACTTTGTCCTGTGTGTGAGTTTCAGTGTCGGGACCAAAAGTGAAAGCTAAAACCAAAACTGAAATATAAACAAATATATAAAATTCTATATGTATAGACTACTTACCAATGCAGAAATATCAGAATTATCATGCAAAACACCCAGTCAGCAGGCCTGGATATTAAATAAATGTTTTTCTAAACAGTAAATAAAAAGTCTTAAGGTAATCCAGGGAGAATCGAGTTTCTATATTGTACATGTGCGCTTCCGGTGTATGACGTCATGTTTCCAAAGGGGAACTTTTCTTTTGCCTTTTAGGTTCAATTTATGAATAAATAGTTAATTAACTATATAATTATATTATTAATTATAGTACATAATAGTATAGTATAGTACAGTACAGTATAGTAAGATTCAGCCATTAATTATATAATTCATTAATGGCTGAATCTTACTGTACTGTACTATACTATTATGTACTATACTGTACTGTGCTATACTGCACTATACTATGCTATTCTATACTACACTGTACAGTAATATTCTATACTGAACTGTACTATAACATACTATGCTATACTATACTGTACCATGTAATAATGCCAATAATAATAATAATAATGATGTAATATAAAATATACATTATTACTCTGTACATTTAATATTCTATAACCATCTCATCACTGTTACACAAAACCCAATTATTTCAGTTTGTTTCCCATTTTCCCTTTGTGACATAAAGTGAATGTGGCAGTTGTTCATTGCATTGTGTCCAAATTTCATATTAAATGGACCAACAGAAATAATGAAAAAAAAAAAAAGAATTTACATTGACTTCCATTGACAGCTAAGAAGGTTTTTCCCATCTACTATAAAGATGACATTTTGGAGATACAAGGTTTTTTGCATGTCAGTTATTTTATTGTTTACCATTAAAAAGGCTGTTGGGGGGATGGTGGTTAGCAGTTTAGAGAACACTTGTGTGTACAGGGACAAATAAAAAGCTCATACAGACTGAACTGCACAGCCTTGCCTGCAGGCCAAATGTTCTTTGTCTTAACAGCAGTCTCCTTCTTACTCACTTTTCACATCAAGTCATTGTATTAGAGTGAACTATATCGTGTGTCCACCCGTTTGTGGTATTCTTCATCCTTTTGCTAATTTTAGTGGTTTTCCAATCAGTTCAGCATAAAGCAATTATACCAACTTTGTGATTAGCAGTGGCTGTGTTCGAATAGTTGAATCAAAGGTAAAAGTGCACATATTTGTCACTGCACAGCAAAATGTGTCCTCCGCATTTAACCCATCTGTGTGGTAGTGAACACACACACGTGATCTAGGGGCAGTGAGTACACACAGCGGTGAGCAGCCAAATCCAGCGCCCAGGGAGCAGAGAGGGTAAAGGGCCTTGCTCAAGGGCCCAACAGTGGCAGCTTGCCAATGCCCGGGAATCGAACCCACAACCCTGTTCTCGATAACCCAACGCTCTAACCACTGAGCCACCACTGCCCACACATCTTTATTGCTCTGCTTTCCTTGATTTGACCTGATTTCCAGTCTGTGATCAAGAAAAACAGATAGGAGACATTTTATTTAACTCTTATTGGGACTTAGAGGTGTTTTTGTCCAGTCAGGGAATTAAACCCTACAGCGCTGCAATATTGACATAGTTCAGTGCTGTTTTGGTGCGGTTGGGTGTGTATAAAGTGCCTTCACACGCTGTAACTCCGTAATGTGAGAAACGGGGCAAACTTGACTGGTACACTGACCAGAAAGCGCAAGACACAAAATCACAAGTGTGAACTGGGCTTCACAGTGTCACTGAGTGGCCAGAGCCAGATTTCATTTCTGTCACATTTAAACAGCAGGTGGCAGCACAACAACTCCTTCACTATGGGATGACTTTGCAGATCATTGCTCACATGTCCAAAGATTTGTGGACGCCCTTTCCTAATAGTGAATTAGCTAATCTAAGGTGCATCTACTGCTGACATGTGTTTAAAAGCACACACACACAGTTTGTATAATCTCCATCGAAAAATTATATGTAATAAGTAACAGGACACCAAGGTCACAGTGAGGTGAATAAAGCCCTGTGTTGGGCTGTGAAGCAGTGGAACTAGGTTTTTGGAGAGATGAAGCTCCAGCCAATACCTTTGAGATGAGTTGGAGTGCTAGCACTAATCATCTACATAAGTACCTGACCTCACTAATGCTCCTGCAGCTGAATGCAATCAAATCATCACAGCCATGTTCCAAAAATAAGTGAAAAGTAGAGGAAAGTACTCCCTTTTAATAGTCTTGATTCTGAAAAAAAAAAAACGTTGGATAAGCAAGTGTCCACAAACTATTGGCTATGTATTGTGGAAGTGTATTGTTTTTATGTGTATAATAAAACTAATAATGATAATAACAGCAAAATTATTTTAGCATAGTGTCATTTATTATTCTTTATAATGAGGCCCTAATGGAAATATCATGCTAGCTGTGAAATGTTCTATACAACTGCATTACAACTATACTGAACCATTAAACCTGATTTCATACAGGGTGCAGTGAATTGAAGGAAGCAGGTTTGAGTGCACAGCAGGAGAGCAGGAAGGAACCTGAGTCGGGCCAGAAGAATGCCTCCAGGCTCCTGCTGTGGTCAGACAAAGAGATGACACACAGAAGAGGAAGGAAGTAAGGAAGGATGAAGAAAAAAACGGGTAAGAGGATGACGTGAAGAGTTTACAACATGCATTGAGCAGATGCCTTTTGCTCATTACTACTGAAGCCATAAATCCTCAAGTGATCCAGAGAGAGAGAGAGAGCGAGAGAGACTGGAGTAGTATGTGTGAAGTGATTTCTCTAGCATAGTCAAATCTGTGAAGGTCAAAAACAGTACAAAATATATTAATATCTATAGCATTTCAATCATAAAATATGACTAATGCAGAATAATTTAAAAAGTTCTTATACAGAAACTAAGCAGTGAAAGCTAGTTTTTAGTCTCAGACTGCAGCAGTTTAGCTCTGCCCATTCGCCCCGAAGTTATAAGCAGTGTTTCAGCCTGGACCTCTTTTTGAATTAATCAGAGCAGAGGTCATTTCATACATCAGTCTCCCGGGTACAGTAACAAAAACAGACTGTTTAATTCTAGGGAATGAAGAGTGTTTATCTTCCTAAAGTTCCTTCTATTCTTTTCAAGCCTTGTGGATGAACACTGGTCAAAGATAATTATAATCAATGTCATTAGATGTAATGATATAATAAATAGTCGTATTCTAGGTTATGTTCAAGACAAGGAGGGAGAAACTGAACACACTCACACACATACACACACACACACACACACACACACACACATACAAAGATAAGAAAATACATCCTTTTAGTTGAAGCTTGTGATGCCACTCCTGTAGCCAGGAGTCCTAGTCCCTCTCTGGGTGGGTAAGTGTGGGCATCTGGTAGCTGAGGTCACAGAAGTGTCAGTTAGTGTTCTCCTACAATGACGTTGCATTAGCAATAGTTTGGCTCCATGTGACTTTGATAAAAGACATGCTAACCTTCACCCAGTGTAGTAGTATTGTGTGATCGGAAGAGTCCTAGCTAGAAGATGGGAATGGGAAGCGCATGTGAAGACATAGTTTCACTCCCTAATCTAAAGTCTAAATACAGCCAATGTATGTTTAGAGTTTAAAGTTCTCCTATTCAGTTTTGCACTGGAGCTACACGGCCAACGGGAAATGTATATAGGCCATTAGCTTGGATGCTAGTTAACCACATTTTGTGTATTTGCTAATTCTAGGCTTAACGCAACCGTGTTACTTTCAGCTATGTCACTAATTTAACCTACTGCCAGCAAAATAGTAATAATAATACTGTTTTAACACATTTCCTGAATAGTTAAATATGTATTTTGATTTGATTAAGTGCTGAAAACTGTTTAAAATGTAATTATATTAAATTTAATTAAACATAGTTAAAAGTTACAAAGGCTAAGCAACCCCTCGGCTGTGAAATCACCTATATAATCTTCTGTAACTCTAATGTTACCGAAGCACAGTTATGATGTGTCTTCTACCCAAACCTGCTTATAGCCATCAATTATACTTGCCTCAAGCTGGAGCGTTGTTGTGGTTGTGAAATGTAGTATCTGACCCTGAGTAGCACACTGTTATCTATAAACATGGACAGTGACAAGTACAGACAAAATACAGGCTTCAAGGTGGTGCTGCTACTGTTTTTTTAGCTTTCTTGTATCTGGTTTTAGAGACACCGTTTTATCATACTTGGGTCATTTTGATGTTTTGCCAAATTATCACTTTAACCTTTGACCATAGAGGCATTCTACACAGATGTTCCTTAATTTAGAGTCATTTCAGAGTCATTCAAAGAATTGATGGTGAATGTACAATCGTTCTGTAGGAAACCAAGCTGGAACTGGGTGCTGCTTTGTGAATTCCTGCTGATAAACCGTGCTGTAATGTAGAAGCAGGTATAAGTAGAAGGGTAGATGAATGCATTACTTGATGTTCTTAAAATGAGAGAGTCTTCTTTGCGTGTTAGCAGTGTCATATACTGTTATGCATACACACAACCCATTGCTACGAAACAGCAGAGTCAGAGATAAGGGTGCACAGAGTGAGCAAAGGCCTCACTGCGCTTTACACACTTTCCAAACATCTTGAAGCATTTTTTCCCCCTCTCTGATCTGTTTATTTATAGCAGCTCCGCCCCTTCGGCTCTTGGTTAGAAATAAAAGTTGAAGTTGTCAATCCTAAACCCACTCTCTCTTCCCCTATATCTTGGTTTCTCTATCTTACCCCTGTCCCTATTTATACTGACTGCAATGGCAAAAAAAAAAGCCACACCAAAGGGCAAACCCAGATGAAGTGATAGTAGAACTTTCTTTGGAGTGGAAAGGGCTGGAAGTGGGGGCTGCCTTGTGTTCCCTATCTGATGATTGTAATGTCTTGTAAATTCCTGTGTTCTTATGTAATAGTGGGAAAAATTATAAACTCATAATTACTTCAGGCTTGGTCTAATCCTCTGAAAGATTTTCATAGGAGAATTCCCAGTGATAAGATCCATGTATGATGAGGCCAAAGCCTCAACTTAAAGCAGTAGACAAGAAAAGCTCATTTGTAAGCTCATCAGTTAACACAGGCACTTCTCATAGTATGGACCTATGATTCCATCAACCTTCTGCACAGATTTTGCTGCCCCGCAGCTCAGTTCCACGGAACTGACTTTTTAAGATAAAACCATTTTACGTAATGCTGTCATTTCTTGTGAAATTAAAACCACAGCTGTTTTGGTTTATCAATATAAAAAATCAACTGACACCTCTAATCTCTAATTTCATGTAAGTCGTAAATTCTGTAATGTGGTCTTTATAAACGTCCCCATAATCTACTGATCAGAATGTTCTGTTCATTTGATTTGATTAGTTTATTTGGGAGCCGTTGAGCAAGAGATGCAGCTTCTCTAAGCTGTTGAAGGACTCTCCATTCAAAGTGACTGCAGCCTTTTCTGGACATCTCTCTGTAAGTGCTGAAAAGAGGCATCGTTCCTTATAAAAATACTCTGTTCTCATCCTCGGTCAAGCTCCACCTCTCTGCTGTGTTGACTAGGTTTGTTTTGCTGCTTCCCAAACTGCACACTTCTACACTTCATTCACTACACTAACGAGTTCACTTCTAATGGTGAAACACCATGTTTAATGCACTGTTTACAGTTGCAATCTAAAACATTTAACTTATTAGTATTTAACTTTAAATATTATTTAAATATTATAATATTTACGTTGACTGTGATAGCCACTCCAGAATCTTCCAGGACTTCTTCTGAAACTAAGCCTTGGTGGACTTGGAGACATGCTTGGGGTCATTGTCATATTAGAAGGTCCAGTGACAACCAAGCTTCAGCCTCCTCACAGAAGGCATGATGTTTTCTACTGGGATTTTCTACTTGGGATACTTGATTGAATCCATCTTGGCCTGCACATGCTGTAGGTTTCCAGTGCTTCCAGAGGAAGCAAAGCAGCCCATGCTGCACTGTAGACAGGGCATTATTTTTAGCATAGGCTTTATTCTCCGATCTCCAGACATATGGTTGATCCATTTGTTTCATCGCTCCACAAAACAGAATCCCAAAACTTATTTCCATGGTTTTTGCAGAACTCTCTTGACTTGTAACTTGCAAATGTTCAAATGTCACAGTCAACAACCCCCTAGCCAGTCCTGGTACTTGATGTCAAGCACACCATGCAACTAATCCTTGTTGAATAATGCTGAGCGGTCAAATAAAGTGCCATTTTGTGTTTGGAGAAAACACTTTATTTAAATTGATCTGGTTTGATTGGTTTATTGAAAACAGCTGAAGATTTTGGGAGTTGGATAATTTTTAATGCAACTGTAGCGTGGTAGTGTGAGGTTTGGGATGCAGCCTTTGTGTACAAGGCATTTCAGGGACATCTGTCACAAAACTTTTGCTTAAATGTGTTATTTTGTCCAATGCAGTGGCCATTAGGTGTGTTTCTAATTTCTTCTTCCAGTCTAATTTATTTTCTGTTAGCCTTGTAGCTCCAGTGAAAAAACTAAAGAACCCCATTAAATTGGTGCACAAAGCAAAGATACAGAGATTTGTTCACTTGAGTCTCAATTTTCAAAATCATTTTTTTATTAAGAATCAATATACAATGTACAAACCTGCAAAGATCAAGAAATTAGCATTAGGCTAATCTGAGATGAGATGGTTTCTGTAGGAAACAAAGCAGGAACTGAGCGCTGCTTTACTAATTCCAGCTGTAAAATTGTGTTCTAATGGAATGAGTAGAAGATAGGATTACATGAGTTGTTGGATGTGTTATTGGATGCTTTAAAGAAGACAAAAAAGGTACAAACTACCACAGGTTATGTGTATAAAGATTAGAAATTGGTGTGTTTTTTACTGTGTGACATAAGCAGCGGATACTGCGTCTCATGCTAAACCAATTAGCTACATCTAAGCAGAGCTGCATCTAGAGACCACCAGGAACAGATCAGCTCTAGCTGCACATAACAAACGAATACTAAACCTTCCATGTTTTTTGTTCAAAACAACATAAAATATTTTCATGTTTCAATATTCAAATATTGTTCATTTAAAACCTTAATATTCAAATAGCAAAGACAGTGTGACTGGCCTTCCCTAGCCTGTTGGTGTTACGGGTGTTTGTGTGTCTGCATGTGTTTTGGTCCCTGTTACTGTCCAGTTCATTTCCATGGAAGAGGAGAGTCGTGGTGTCTGTTTGGTCCTTGCTGATTGGCCAGGAGAAAAAAGATGAAAGGTCCCGACCCTTAGTTGATGATCTGTCGGGGCCGTCCATAGCCAGTCATTCCAGCCTGCGATGCTCCTTTGTTGGTGCCCATCTGCAGGCCGATGACACTTTGACCCTCTTTCAGCTGCTCATCCGAGAACTCTCGCTTGTTTTCCTGAGCTTTCCTAAAAAGAACAGACACACAATTTTCAGAACGTTGCCTAAAAAACACATTATTGGAAAATAATCAATTGAAAACCTCATGACAGATTTTTTTCAATTCTGACAGATTGTGAAAACACCATCTGTGTCAAGTTAATTATGTATATATTTTTATGTTGACTCATGAATTTATTTTAACACGACCATTTTCCAACTTGTTTTTTCCTGTCTGTTGTTAATTACTTTATTAGTTTTACAAGTTTGACAAGACAAGACAGCCATATTCCCCATGTGTGTTGGACAAAGATGGAATTTGGCTTCCGCCTTTGACCCATCCATGCAGTGAACTCGCACACACACATTAGTGATTAAACCCACACAGTGACACTAAGCACACGTGTCCGGAGCGGTGGGCAGCCATTGCTGCAGCAACCGGGGAGCAGAGAGAGTGAAGGGTCTTTAGTCAAGGGCCCAAGAGTAGCAGCTTGCTGAGCCCAGGTATTGAACCCACAACCCTGTCATCAATAGCCTGGGGCTCTAACCACTGAGCCAGACAGCAGACTCAACTGGGCGGGGCTAAACTGCTGTAGGCTGAATAAGTGAATCTATGTAAATTCATGTACATTCATGCGTTTTTCTGTTTCTACGCATGGCCTAGCTTTACATACAACGTTAATAATGACACAATAAAAAATGATGGAATCTATCCATAAAATCTATCCCTTAAGAATGTTTTTTCCTTTTAAATTTTTTTATATATAATTAACACATACGCCTACAAACACATACATACACACACAAATATATATTGATCACATTTAAGCTTTCATATAAACAACAATTTCTGCCATGTATTAATGTAACTCAACTTAAACTTTGGACCTTGAGTCTGCTGTCTAAGTTAACATTCACAGCACAGTCAAATGTTATAGTAATGATTACATCTCACACCCACACACACACACACACACACACACATCTGTTCACATATTAGCCCAGCCAACCAGTGTGCAACAGTCAGACCGATAAGCACTTGTTTTTTAAAGTTGCTGTGGCGACAAAACATTAGTGTTGTCATTCTGCCACAGCTTGCGTTTGTTGCGGAGTTGCCATGGCGACTCATCAGCCGAGTCAAAGTGAGAACAGGAAGAGGAACAGGAAGCAGCTGCACTCACCTGTGGAACCAGTTGGGGTCGCCGCGGTAACAGCCATCACTTCTGGTAACGGCCAGACTGCCCAGCGACATCAGGGTCATCTGCACGGCTGCCAGGTCTTTACCTACACATACACACACACTTCTTTTAATCACACAGTGCCACCAGAGCTGAAATGCTAAAGGCTAGCATGTGCTTCCTCCTACAAATGCGAAGCCAGTCAGCCTAGAAATGTGTCGGCCACTAATGCAACATCCCTGCAGCTTAACACACTTGTCTGTCGGATGACAGATGCCCATGATAGCATTTTGTTGTTATGGCAACCCTCCCAAATAGAGCCCGATCTGGTGCGAACAACGCTATACGACACTCAGAAGTCCTAAAGCAACACTTTTGAGAATTTTATCCAAAGTATAGGCAATCACCCAAAATAGGCCTGAAGTCCATAATCTGTTGATAGCACTGGAGCTATGAGGCTATTCTTCCATGTAATGAAAGACTACAGGAAATAATTAGCATGGTGCTAATGGTGTCCGTCTGACACCCGATTTCCTCCACTGAAGTCAGAGCTTTTGTCCAACACCAACAGCTAAAGTTAATAACCATCACTCAGTCAAGAGTTTTTTGGCCATCATGCTTGCTGGATATACAGCAAATTTGCCAGCGTTAAGTCAACACTGTTAATGTTAAACATTGCTGCTTTAACCCTGGCAAATTTGCTCTGAACTTGTTTTTTGAATTTCACAACTCCTAATTAATAGAGCTGCTCTGATGGCCACGGCAGGCAAACCAGAGAGGACAGAGGAAGTAAATTTGGAGAGAGTTCTGGATTTATTTTGAAGTTTTGCAGACAGATGCAGATGATATCTTGCATAAAAACCTATACCTAGCTATTACTGGATTTCTGGATCTGTAGTTAAATCAGTGTGTGTAGGAGTGTGTAATCAGGTCACATGTACTTAGGCTAGTGGCGATGATGGGTCTTTGGGGGAAGCTGAGCAGTTTGGGAAACATGTTGCTGCTGCTCAGACTGAAGCAAATTGTTCTCTTATTTCTCCCACCTTATTTCCATTACAGGAAGTTGGCAGGCCTCTTTGCATGCTTTATTTGAAATGCTATTTATTTACAAGTTTAAACAAAAACATTCAAATAAAACTGTTACAAATAAAACTCTTAAAGTTAGTGTAGTTTTCACCAAATGCTGTTTTTATTCATTGCATGTGTCCAAGTTTCCATTACTTGTTAGCTGCAGGCACTGATTGACTTCATTTGGGTTAAAATGGAAAACTGTAAATCTGATTGTGTGCCAAGCTTAATTACTTTAAAAGCAACAAAAATGTGAGATGTGAAAGAGGACTCACCCTCCCAGAGGTCGACAGTCTGGAACACGTCAGATTTGGTGACTCCATACCTCTCAGCAGCGGTGAGGAACTGGGAGACCTGCTCCATCTGTTTGAAAGCCATGGTGGAGGTCTGGATCTTTTTCACTGGCTTTGCATCCTTATGCAGACTGTTAATCAGCTCACACAGAACCTGGGAAGCGCGGGAAACGCACACAGACGGAGAGGCAGAATTGTCACTGATATGCTATGGACATATTCAAAGTTTCAGTTTCTAATCAAATCTGCATTTTTGGTAGTGATTGGTGATTTGGTTGTACTACAAACTGTAGTGACTTACACATCCATCCTTGAGCCATGTTTGGAAGCCCTGTTTGCCTGGCTGTGGTCTGCCCACTGAGGGCCCGCACTGAGCGACGATCCACTCCACCAGCCTCTCCTCCAGCTCGGGGTCATACTTCTTATCAATCTTACTCTGCACCTCTCGGCTCAAACCGTACGATGGGCCTTTGTTTGCCATTTTGCCTGCAACACACACACACACACACACACATGCATAATTAGCACAGCCGTATTAAAACAACATGTTCTGATTGGCTGACCTGTATTGTGCCTCATTTAAACAACATTCCAGCATGAGTCCATTTTCTGCCAAAATAGCCCGATTAGAATTCATCATGGCTGTGATGTCAATCATGACTGCATTGACATGCAATGACCATTCAGCCACCAGCACCTTTGCCTCCATCCATCCATCCATCCATCCATCCATCCATGTATGTTTCAGCCCTCTGTTGCTTATTCAGCAAACAGTAACACTTTACTTGGACGATTCATTATAGATGCCTCGTAGAGGCTCACCTGACATTCAACTAACATTCAGCTGAATGCCTATTAAATGCAACTGAACTCTAAGCTGAATGTAAATGAGTGTCTACTGAATGTAACCCTGCACCTAACCCTAACCTTAACCGTACCCATGAATCAGCCCTAAACCCTAACATTAACCTTACACTTTTTGTGGTTAGGATTTGGGTTAGATTTAAGGTTTAGGTTAAGGTTAGGGATAGGGTTAGATGCAGGGTTACATTCACCTTAGATTTCAGTTGCATTTAATAGATATTCGATGAATGGTAGTTGAATGTTAGCTGAGCATCTACAAGGCCCATATAATGGATCATCCAAGTAAAGTGAAACCCAGTAAACGTTAATACAAAGCAGCACATCATTTAGGAGGTCTTAAAGGTATGGTACACTGTTAAAAAGGATGATTTAAGGGTTAATTCTTAAAGGCAATGACTATTTAGAGATGCAAGTCATTTCAATCTAAAAATGGTAATTTACCCGGTAGTATTGTTCTTCACATACAAGGAAAGCTTCTAGTACATGGTTTAAAAATCATATTTAAAAAATTGGTTCTATATAGAAACAATAAGAGTCCAATAACCTATTTTTTTTTTCCTAAAGTGTAACACACATCAACCTTTTAAACTGTGAGGGATGAAGAGAGTTTGGGAACTGTTCTTGGTGCGTAAACTGAACAGACTTTATAACAAGACTTGTTAAAAGACGTTTACAGATTGCTGCTCTCTTGTTGCGGTCTATGTGATGACATTGAGAAGCTTCTGAGGCCATTACAAACACACACACACACACACACATTTGCACATCATATGCATTACTTCTCTAAGAAGTCAAGGCAATTTGTTTAGGACTGTACTGGATCATCTCAGTGTTTTCTCTGAGCTTAAGTATTTACTCATTGCTTTACACACACACATGAGAAAAAGTGAACTGCATAAGTAATGTGTAGGTGTGTGTGTGTGTGTGTGTGTGCTGTCCCTTGAGAGGCCTTCTGGTTGACTGAGCATGCAGCACACACCCTCCAAACTGGCCCGCAGTCAGTAAACTATGTAATCAGAAACTGCTGATCTGTGTATGTGTGTGTGTGTGTGTCTGTCTGTTAAAAACAGGATTTGGGCTGGTACATTTTCCCAGAGGGAGGTGGGAACTCACAATCATCAGATATCGTTGCATGAAATTTTTAAATAGTAATCATATTTAATGTGGGTGTGACATTCTGTCCAACACAAGCTCATATATTAAAACCAGTAAACGAAACAATGAAAGAGAGAGAGCGAGGGACAGAGAGAAAGAGAAGCTGACTTGAAAATCCCAGTAAAATACCATAAGAAGTTATTCTCACTGTAATTTGTGCACGTATATGTGCACATGTATATGTCATTTTCTGTTTACATCACTTGATTCATATTCTGCATCGACAGGCTGAAATCTATAATTCCGACTTTTCCTGTTTGTTTCAATGTCAAAACACAACTGGACCCAGATTACACCCCTGCAGAACCCCACTTCAGAGAGGGTGAATTGGCAGGGCAGGATGCATCCATAGTAATGTTTGCTTCCCCCAATAATGAAATGAAACTCCCTTTTGCATGGGTGGGGAGAGTTTCAGGGGGTTCCCTCAAGGGAAGGGAATGAAATTAGTCAACAACAAACAAAATGTTTTTTTGTTTGCCTCAACATTCATTACATTCTGAGTAACACCAGAGGAATGATTCATCAGAATACCATTCATTACCAAGAGATAACGGACATCCTCCTGTAAATATCTGCCATCCGCTACTACGAGCTAGCAGACACTGTTAAATAGTCCTCTCTCACGGTAGAGGAACATTAACCCTTACAGTCATTGTTATTGTTTTCCCATACTATTGCAAGGGAGTTACATCAGTAATTATCAAATTAATAATAATTTAAACATGGGCTAAAGTACATCACGGAGCTATGTGAAGCCTGAATTGCGTTCCTATTTTTGTCCATTTTATGGATAAACGTGTGGCTATAAGCTTCCATTAATATTAGCCTCTGTAGCTACAATGAAATAAAAAAGGAAGGAAGCGATCAACACAAACATGACTTGGTCAGTTGACTGCATTTAAGGTCATGGTGAAATTCTGTAAATGTGTTGCTCTTGACCATGTGAACAAAACCGATGTTTGTACAGAAATCCTCTCATGACTTAGAACCACACAACATCATGAAGCATCAAGCCAGAGCCAAAGAGGGCCGCATTGCTCTGCTTAGAGCTGGCCCATTAGGGGTCAGAGGCCATTTAATCATTGACCAAAGCCTCAGGGGTGGAGTCCTGCTCCTGCCTGTTTTTGGGCCAATTATTTAGAGCCTCCTCCCTTCTTTTTTCTTTGTTCATTTGTGAGGAGCAATCACCCAAAGGTCAATATGTCAGTGTTAGCCACCTAGCTCATTTTAACAGTAGTCTTTGAAGCCTGGTAACTCTGTCTCAAACTACTCTAATAAAAACAACAACAGATAAACGAAATATTATTATGTCCTTTATCCTGTCTTATTTCTTTTATTCTGTTTTGCATTTCTCTGAACTCAAATGAACTCACATGACATCACTCTTCCTGCCGGTGTGCTGACGTATAGTCGTATAAGGGCATGATTCTACAGGTCCTGCCTGAGTGTGTGGACGAAATGGGGCGTGCCTGTGTTTCTTGAGGTGAACACCTGAAGCACTGAAAGCCTCGTTGGCCTTGTTTGTCTTCCATACAGCGTGTGAGCGTTTTCCATCAGCATCACACAGAACCTGCTGGACAGCGATGTAAAGTTGTTTTGCCACTACATTTAACTACAAATCAACTGTGTGTGTGTGTGTGTGTGTGTGTGAGGGAGAAAGAGAAAGAGACAGAAAGCTATGTTGCAATATCCTCTTTCTAGGCCTGTCCCATCCTGTAAAATAGCCAGTGTTGGTGTGTGTGTGTGTGTGTGTGTGCGTGTGTGTGTGTGTGTGTGTGTGTGTGAGAGAGAGAGAGAGAGATTTAATTTATTTACTTTATTGTTTGAGTGGCTTGGGTGTTCCCTCTGCTCATATGTACTTGTTGTCTTAAGTTTGGCCTTCTAAGTGGTCACACACACACACACACACACACACACACACACACACACACACACACTGAAGCTCAGCCAGAACTATAAAACATCTATAAACATGCAGTTCATGAGTTATGATGGCCCAGCATTGCTTTGCTGAACTTACTCACACACTCACACAAACACACACACACACACACACACACACACACACACACACACACACACACACACACACACACAAGTGATTACACAATCCTCTGATAGGCCTCAGCAGGCATAAGAATGCAATGTCTGTGAGTGAGCTGATAAACGTTAACAGCAGAACTGTGTGTTCCATGTGTTTACTCACATACAATAAACCTTAAGCCTTCAATCTATGATCGTATTTATCGCCCCCCCTTCGCCAGCACCACCTCTACCCCCAAGCTTAACTGTAGTCAGTCAGTGTGTCTAAAGTGAACCTGCTACAAACTACAAGTCTAATGTAGCTAACTAGTACTACAAGCTATAGGCTTTCTGATTTCAGCAGAATCAATGATTGAGTTTGTTCTGCATTTGTTTTTGTAGCGTTTCTTTTAAGATTTGATTGCATTCAGGGCGTTAGTAAAGTAAGGACATTGGATGATCACCACCCCACCTCATCTTCCACTCCCCAATTCATCCCAAAAATGTTGGATAAAGGGGGGCTTTATACCTCTCTAGCCCATACCTGGCATTAAGCATGGTGCCATGGAGTCCCATTCTACTGGCAATGCTTCTCTACAAGGGCTAGACAAGCTGTGTGTGTGCATTTGCACATCTGTGCCAGCAAGGAGTGCAGTTCGAAGTAGCTGAATGCATTTATTAGTGTCCACCAACTTTTGGATATGTAGCGTATACATGTGCGCAGGGGTGGTTGCAATGGAATGTGGGGAGTAGGGGGTTGTGGTTTGGTACTCCCTTCCTGAAATGAAAATGTGCAGAGTGGGATGTCCGTTAAGACAGTGAAGAGAAAGTGAGAGAGAGAGAGACAGAGAGACATATATTGATAGAGAGAGAGAGACATTAAGATAACGGAGAGCGAGAGAGATATTAAAATAGACAGAGAGAAAGAGAGAGAGACAGACAGACACAAACTGATAAAGTGAAAAACAGAGATACTGGGAGATAGAGATTAAGATATTGGAGAGGTAGAGGCAGACAGACGGACTGATAGAGAGAGAGACAGAGAGAGAAGGCCATTAATGATGAAGTGAATGAGTTATAGAAAGAGAGGGGAGGAAAGAGAGAGAGCAGAGGGAGAAAGAGACACACAGAGAGAGTGAGAGAGAGAGAGAGAGAGAGAGAGAGAGAGAGAGAGAGAGAGGCCTACAAGGGAAATATCTGAGTTTATTCAATTTTGTAGAGTGAATTAATCCGGAACACCATGTGCAAGTGTGTGCTGGAGAAATCAGGAGGTTACAAAGTGTGTGTGTGTGTGTGTAGGTGTGTGTGTGTGACAAGAGCGAAGGAGAAATAAAGAGAGGAATCTTGTTCTTGTAACATTTCAGCTGCCAATGCAAACTTTACCCATGAATTCCCCCCGAAACACACACACACATTCTCTGTCTTGTTGGCTAGGCCTCTCAACAGGCACTAACAAGCAGAGGAATGTGGCGAGCACAGGAGACGGGAAATAAAGCTGAAACTATCAGATGACCGGTCAGGGTGGGGAGGATGATGTTAGTTAGATTTTTAGTCTTAAATCTCAGATCCTGAACTTCATTTCCACCTTCATCCACTAAAGCAGCTTCACTTCTTACATTTAACACTGATTTCCTCATTACCTGAAAACACAGCACTGGTTACAGACCTGAACACTATGTACACACCCTACTATACACTACAGTGTGGGTCTAGATGTATGTATGTATGTATGTGTATGTGTGTGTGTATGTACATAACCTACAGCTGCATCACTGTGGATTAACAGTAATAGAACGTTAACATACTCACAGTTCAGACAGGGGAGAAAAATCACCGTTTGCAGACGCTGCTTCTTCCTGCTTCACAAGCGTGTACTCCTCTGCACCGCACAGTTCAGTGTGTGTGTGTGTGTGTATGTGTTGTGTGCACTGTCTGCTTCCTCTTTATTGCGGGTCTCAGAGTCCACCAGAGAGGGTGTGTCCACTTCATGAGAAAATGATTTCACCAAACTGCACCAAGGGAAGGGAGGGGACAGAAAAAAGTACATGGCCTTTTATGGTGGTGCTTACGTCCTTTTCTCTGTGTCTCTCTCTCTCTCTTTCTTCTTTGCCCTCTTTCTCTCTCTCTCGCTCTTTCTCTATGTCTGCCCCTCCTTTTCCTCTTGTCATTTTCCTGCCTTTTTTATGCACGCCTCCTGTCTTTTTTAGGAGTGGGGAAAAAGAGGAATTCTCCAAATACCTCCTTTACCAGAGAAAGAGAGTGAGCAAGAGGGAGAGAGGGTGGGAGGGGGTGAGGGGGGGTTAGGAAAGGATGACTAAAGAATGAATGAGAGAGAGATGGGTGATATATGGGTGGGGTTGGGGGGTAACTACTGTAATTACAGAGCTTAGGCAACATTAACTCCTTAAAACCCTACACTCACAACTTCTAAGTGTGTGAATGCAGTACCCTGTAAAAACCCTGGGCCAGCTTTAAACGCTAAGCTGACTGATTACGGAGTGTTTCCTGACTTAACTCAAATTAGTTTCGTCAAAGGTTTGGTGACACGTTCTTTGGAGTGATCCTTAAACACTCAGCAGAGTAGACACAGAGCAGACTCTCAGTAGCAGGTCAACAATGCAGTGGCATAGGAACAGTCAGTAGATTACCAAGAGACTTTAATAGAGGACTTCTGCTGAATTCAGCTGTTCTTCACTGTATTTGGAGAGTTCAGATCTGTAGATGTTCACCTGAGAAATCACTGATCACCCAACAGGTGCATTTGCACATCTGTGTCAGCACTGAGTGCAACTTAAAGTAGCTTGAAAGCATTTATTAAAAGGGGTGTGTCCACAAACTTTTGGACACATTGTGTATATATGTATGTGGGGGTGGTTGCGGTGGAATGTGGGGTGGTGGGGGGTGGGGATTTTGTGGTTTGGTGCTACCTTCCTGAAATGAGTTTTTGCAGAGTTTTTGCATCTCAGTGATGTAGCAGCAATCTGAACACTCAGTAGATTACCAAGAGACTTTAACTGAGGACTTCTGCTGAATCCAGCTGTTCTTCACTGTATTTGGAGAATCCGAGTTCAGATCTGTAGATGTTCACCTGAGAAATCTCTGAACAGATCTAACACAGATCATCTCAACATCATCAACCAGCTGTTATAGACCTGCTTCTGACACCAGTCTGGAACTGGAGTTTAACTGGATTAGGCTGAGATTAAGAGGCCAGGGTGGAAGCTAGAAATAGGTTTTGGGTTGAGGTGAAAGTTAGGATTAAGGCCAGGATGATGGTTAGGGTTAGGCTTTGGGTTGAGGTTAAGGTTAGGACTAGGGCCAGCATTGGAGATAGGATTAGGCTTTTGACTGAGGTTAAGGTTAGAAATAGGGCCAGAATGGGAGTTAGGATTAGGTTTTTGATTGAGTTTAAGGTTAGAAATAGGGCCAGGAATGAAGATATAATTAGATGTTGGATTGAGGATAAGATTAGAACTAGGGTCAGGATTGGAGATAGGATTAGGTTTTTGGATTACAGGTAAAATTAGGACTAGGGCCAGGATTAGAGTTAGGATCAGGCTTTTGATTGAGGTTAAGTTTAAAAATAGGCCCAGGATGGGAATTAGGATTAGGCTTTTGACTGAGGTTAAGGTTAGAAATAGAGCCAGAATGGGAGTTAGGATTAGGTTTTTGATTGAGTTTAAGGTTAGAAATAGGGCCAGGAATGAAGATATAATTAGATGTTGGATTGAGGATAAGATTAGAACTAGGGTCAGGATGGGAGTCAGGATTAGTTTTTTGACTGAGGTTAAGGTTAGAAATAGGGCCAGGTTTGATGATATGATTAGATGTTGGATTGAGGTTAAGATTAGGACTTGAGTCAGGATGGGAGTCAGGATTAGTTTTTTGACGGAAGTTAAGGTTAGAAATAGGGCCAGGATGGGAGTTAGGATTAGGTTTTGGATTGAGGTTAAAGTTAGGATTAGGTTTTAATGGAAGTAATGTATTAAGTCTATTTAATGTAACATATCAACAGTAAATCTACTTAATGTCAATGATGTATCAATAATCTTCTGGATATTTACACCAGTGTATTCAGATGAGCAGTAGACTGCTGGTATTCTGTCAAGAGTTTATGAGACATTTACAAAAGACCACTGAAAATAAAAATAACTTAACAAAATAAGTCTTAACAAAGTTTATTTTAAATTCTGCATCAATCAATTTTGAGTTAAGCCGACTCATAAACATAAAACATAAATCTCCTACAGCTGAAGTTTGCTTAAAGATTTTCTATGATTTTTAGTTCCTCAATGTACTGATGTGGAGTTTAGTTAAGTCTGAAATGCTCTATAGTCTGTTATTTTATCATTGATCGTTGACTTCCATTTTGTACTGCTATGAGTTATATTTTACCACCATGAATTATTCAGGATCCACTATGAATATCTTCTAACTACTATTCATTATTCATTTACTACAATTAACATTAAATCCTTTAACTTATCCATTTACTATTCTTCAAAGTTAAAACAAAATATTATTCAGAACCTACAATGAAATAGTCAGTAACCACTATGAATTGTTGTGTAACCATGATTCATTTTCAGTCACTACAATGAATTATCCAGTAACTGTTATGTATGTATGTACTAACATTATGAATTATTCAATTACCACTATAAATAATTCTCCTTTTATGTGTTTTAGTGCATCACTATGTGGCTCTAATACACACACACACACATATACACACACACCACTCCTATCTTACATCCTCAGGGCTTGTTGCAACATGTGTGATGGCATCATGAAGGCATAGGATGACATTATGACAAACTCATTATATTATAGTTTGACCTCACAGGTTACCATAGTAACGCAATGGTCTCACCATCCCAGCCCTTTCATCATAATTACTCATTTTAACTGATGATGTGATGGTGTAGGCCTGCTGTTTAGTCAGTGGTAAGTATTAGATGGTGATTATGTGTTAACCACATTAGAGTAGTAGTTCCAGTACAGAACTGAAGATATTAAACATGTGTTAGACGACTGATTCCTTTAAGAGAAACCTACTATAAGCTTGGCTGATCAGAATGTAATGTTTGTCTTTCGTTATGTAAGCTATAGTCATGCTGTCCCTCCTACCTCCACACCCACACACATATACACTCACCCTTTTACACATGTTAGGAGGTGCTCACTTAGCCAGTTAGTCTCTGTAAGACCATATGTACATATATATATATATATATATATATATATATATATATATATATATATATATATATATATATACATGTAAATGTATATATAAATGTTTGTGGACACCCCTTCAAATAAAAGCAAAAAATAAATGGGTGGTGATCATCCAGCAGTCTGACCTCACTAACACACCTGTCACTGAATCCAACAAATCCTCCAACAAAAGCTAGACAAACTCTCTTTTAATGCCCTTGTCGGAATGTGTACATTAGCATCTTCTGGTGGCCAAGCTGATACACACCCTTGAACTGAGTAAATTCAGTGTATCACTGTCTTCATTCTGAGAAAATCTGCATAATAGTCATTGGGGATCTCTGGACCTCTTAGCTCTTCAGAGAAGGCCTAATGCTTTCTGAAATGTAAAAAAAAATTAAACATACCATGTCTGTAATTTTTAGCCATTTATTTATGAGCACCTACATGCAAGTGCAAGTGCCCTGACTTCACTGTTAAAAATGTCTTGAAGCCACCCAATACAACACCCAAAGCTAACCCTCTGTCATCTCTTCTCCTTTCCAACCTCCAACACTCCCTTGAACACAATATCAGAAATTGGCTAATGACAAGCTGTAAACTCCATGACTGCCGCATTTATGTCTTTACAGAGACAATGGCTTTAATGCAGCATTCCAGAGGCCATTCAGCTAGCGGTAAACCTTTTAACTACATTATAATATATATATATAATTATTAGTATTTTATGTATATTATGAGTATTATTGTTGTTTTGTTACACTGGAAATGCAAGTTACAAAATAAGGAACAGTTAGGATTATATGTTTAAAAGGTTTTTAGTTAATCCTTATAATGCAAAGCTGATGTGTACAAGTACAGTGTGGTAGCTGCATCCAATAAAGTGTAATTCCTTCGTTCTTTTTCAGTTAGAATGTCGTTTTTTCATTTGCAACATCTGCAATTGTCTTCAGGATAAAATGAAGTACTTTTATTCAGTTCTTATTCTATTCTTTGTCTTAAGTGTAATAGCATTTAGCCAATAATGACCCTCTCAGAGCTTGTTTACCAGTATCTATATATCACCTGAACTATGACAGCTGGGCAATAAGAGTAGACCTGCACTATTTTGTCACTTTATTCATGCTCTATCAAATTTTGAAACTTTTAGAATTTTTGAAAACTATTAGAATTTTTAACAGCTACGCTGACCACTCAATAAAGTGTTAGCAAGGTTGTCAGTAATCCTGCTAACAAGACCTAGTGGCAGGCGCTGTGGGCGAAGTGGGAGGTATGTACTGTAGTGGAGTTTTGTTGTATTTTTAAAAGTTTCAGCTTCAGGTTCTCTGCTTACAGAAGTACACAGACTGTAAAACCACCACAGCGCTCAGAATCACGCCTCTCACTGAGAATTTAAACAAGCTCTAAATATGCATGCATTCTCAAAACCTAGTCTCACACACCGTTTAATACTTGACTAGTCTAGGCCACCCCTTCTTTGAAAGTGATTGGGGTGGGAAGTGATTGAAAACAAGGATCATCAAGAGAGGAGAAGCTCCTGGTACTAATAACTACATGCACTTGTGTATCATTTTAAACCACATTAAATGAACAAACCACAGTAAAAAAAAAAAAAAAAGTGGACTGCTAGTTTTGATGGACAGAGAAAAGAATGTAAACTTTATTTGAGAATATTACAGTGGTGCTTACATTGTGACACAGATACAGGCAGCGGCGAGCGCGGTAGGCTTTAAATGGCATAGAATAGGATTTTTCATAGAGAGATAGACTACACTAGTTCAGTCTTTTCTTCATCTGAACGCTACCAGTTTACACATACAGTTGTGCTCCATGCAGATTGCACTGCCTCGTGCCTGGTGAATAAATTCCTCAAGCCTACGTATCAGCACAGAATTCTTATTTACACTGCATAATTATAAATAATTATTAATACATTTTGCCCATTGCCATTGCTTGTGAATACATCACCAAATATATGTTGAGTAGGATTTGTGTACATGCATTACCGTACAAAAGCATGGAATCAATGTAAAAAAAAAAAAAAAAAAAAAAAAAAAAAAATATATATATATATATATATATATATATATATATATATATATATATATATATATATATAATATTTATTTATAATATATAATTTATTATATATATATATATATATATATATATATATATATATATATATAAAACCAATTTGGTGGCAGATGAATTATTCTTACATATCTGTTCTCATAGGTGTCATCTAATCAGTGTTAATCTAGGAAGCTGTATAAGGGTCCAGAATGATGAACTGTGGATGATTGCAAAACTGGTATACAGAATGCTTTGTTTTTAAAGAGTAGTGATCAAAGCAGAAGGCAGAAAACTTGTGAAAAGTAACAACAGAGAATTACACTACCATGATTTATTCCTTAATGCATTCTTGCTGTTTTCAAAATACGTGAAATATTAAATAAGTACTGATAAAGTTCCTTATATCGTATCATATATTATGATTATATTATATTTAAAACAAAGACATATATTAATATAACATGATTCCCAACCTCTGAACGGTACTGTATGCATTCTTTTAGTATCACACACACACACACACACACACACACACACACACACACACACAGGCAGACAGGCCGGAGGCTACCAGTGAAGCTCTTAAAGCACTACACATGGAGTAATATATAAGGCACTAGAAGAGAGAAAGCACTGCTGGAACATTACGCAAAGATTGCTCAAGCATTATTGTAGAAGTTTAAATAGGCAAGAAAACACACACACACAATTATTACAAATGAACATTTCTAGAAGCATCCCTGGATGGTGAGGTTAGTTTGGTTTAAAGTTCAGTGCATTTTTTTAACAAATACACAACAGATATAAAAGCCCTGTTTGAGCTGGAGTAGTTTCACCTGGAGACGTGTTTTAACTTAAAGGCCTGCAATTTTTTTTATTACATTGTTATTTAAAAACAATTACTGTGGACCACCAGCACTTAACCAATTAGGATAAGGAGTCTTTACTAGCCAAGTCTTAATAATAATAATAATGCTATTCTGCAGCTGCAAACCTGAGTTGTGGCTTCAGAATGAGAGCTCCTTAGTTATTAGTTAAATGTCAGAGAAAACAGAAGAACAGAAATTAAAAAGACCAAATGATAAAACTCCTACTCTGCTCTTTACCTGCTAGACTGTCATTTTTTCATTGAAATATTATTCCTAAAGGGGGCTAAAGGGGTTAGCTAACGTAGCCATTCACATTACTACATTCACTATCTTATTTTGCGCTAGCTGAAGCTAATAGCCAATCTGCGAGGCCTCGTCCCCAAAACGTATGCAAGGCTTTGGAGGGAACACTGAAGGAACAGGTTGGTGAGTTGTTTTGATCCAGTATGAATCTGCAGTGACTGTATTTTCTTACAGTCTAACAGAATTATTTGTGGTATGATTTTAATCCTCTATGAATCTGCAGCAGGTGTAGGTTTTATAATCTGAAAGAAATTACTATACAGTAAATATAATCCTGTGTGAATTTGTGGTGTGTGTAGGTTTTATAATCTCACAGAAATGACTATACAGTGAATGTAATCCAGTGTGAATTTGTGGTGTGTGTAGGTTTTATAATCTGGCAAAAATGACTATACAGTGAATGTAATCTAGTATGAATTTGCAGTGCAAGTATAGGTTTTATAATCTGACAGTAATGACTATGCAGTGAATGTAATCTAGTATGAATTTGCAGTGCAAGTATAGGTTTTATAATCTGACAGTAATGACTATGCAGTGAATGTAATCTAGTATGAATTTGTGGTGTGTGTAGGTTTTATAATCTGGCAGAAATTACTATACAGTGAATGTAATCCAGTGTGAATTTTTGGTGTGTGTAGGTTTTATAGTCTGACAGAAATGACTATACAGTGAATGTAATCTAGTATGAATTGGTGGTGTGTGTAGGTTTTATAATCTGACAGAAATGACTATACAGTGAATGTATATCAGTATGAATTTGCAGTGTGTAAGTAGTTTTTACAGTGTGACGGTAATCATTGTAAAGTGATTTTTTTATCCAGTATGATAAAGTAATACCCACAGTAATAATAACCAATCAAAAATAAAAAAGCTAACAATAAACAATGCCACTTTTTAGGGACTGGATAAGCAAGATGGTTAGGGTGTTTATGTATGTGTGTATATATAAGGTTATGATGAGTTTAGTTTATGTGTTAGTTAACCATGGCTGCTTAATTTGGTAGTATACCACAAGAGCACTTATTGATGACAGGAAGGCAAGCCCTCAGGTAGAGCATCACTTAACACAGTTCCTTTGTGGGTTTTATTATGTGGATTAGTGTGTTCTGGGGCTGATGTTAACCCCCCAGGCCATGACCTTCAATATGTGAATATTTTGGGAACATTACACAGATACTTGCACAGATATCTCGTACTAATTCATTAAAACTCGCAGATTGCAGTTCTGAGCCTCCTCTGGTAACCCTAATCCAGCTCAAAAAAGGGTTAAAGTCTATAATACACAATAAACGTGCATCAGAATGGAACATAATCCCTTCTCCTCCTCCCTCACCACTCTTCCTCTCCTTGTCCTTTGCTTTCTTACTCGTTGTCCTTCACTTTGTTTTCGTACGTGCCCTGGCCCTTGTAAGCACTGACGTAGCCACTAGAGTCAGGGATGTCCTCCCTTCCCACTTTTCCTTTCCCTTTACCAGACTCATCAAAGCGCTCCTTATGAGAGCCTGTGTATTTACTGCTGTCTGTCAGACGGTCCACTGCAGCCGCCTTCGCTACTTTCTATACAAAGAAAGAGAGAGAGAGAGAGAGAGAGAGAGAGGGAGAAGGACACACAGAGAAATTATTGTAGTGGTCATGGCTCACAGTGATCTCTGATGATTGACCGAGACCAAGAGTGAGTGGCACAAGGTGACGAGCGCTCCTCACCGTGACCCCGACGTTGGCCGGCTCTTTTCCTGCGATTTGGCCATAAAGCAGCTGCAGTGCCTCCTCTTGGCCTTTCCCTTTGAAGCGTTTCGTAGCCAACTCTGACATTGCCTGGATGAACTGCTCAAAGTTGATAACCCGCACTGACTTAGCTCTAAAACACAAGAAATCACATGATGAGTCAAAACATTATGACCCTTTACAGATGAAGCAGATATCATTGATTATCAGATTAACAGTGGCGCATGTGAAGGTCTGGAATGTATGTTTGATGGTAAATGAACAGTCTGTTTGCGTAGTCAACCTGTTGCATGAGGGGGAAATAGAAATGGTAAGGTTTGAAGATCAAAGACAACTGGGTCAGCGCTTCTCCCGCATGACAATGCTTGTGGGATTCTCCTAGTCAGCGGTGGTGAGTACCTATCCACAGTTATCCAAGAAGGGATAAACCAGGAACCAGCGACAGGGTTTTGGGCATCCAAGGATTAATAATGCACAAGAACAATAAGGACTTTCTCATCTGACTTAAACTGACAAAAGGGCTACTATGGCACAAGCTACGATCAAGGCACAGGGCAGGACTGTCGAGGACTAGTCAGAGTGCCCATGCTAACCCCTGTCCACTGTCAAAAGTACCTACAATTTTCCCACAAGCAGCGGAACTGAATCTCCCAGCAATGGAAAAAGGTTGGTCTGGTCCTGTATCCTTTTCCATCTGATAAAGGAGGCCAAGTGCATGTCCGCCATTTACCTGTGGGAGGCGCTGGACCAACAAGTCTGATCCTTAGTGACTCCACCTCTCAACTTACAGGATCTGCTGGGATGTCTTGGTGGTCAGAGGTCTTGTCTTTGCATACATGGATGAGAGTGATACTGATGGAAAAGGCAACTGATTAAACAGGACAATTTGACGTGTGGATAACCCCAGAACCAAGATGCCAGACACATACTTGACTTTGCTGAAGACGATGTCCACATCTGTACTGGTGACATTCTTGCCATCTATCACTTTGCAGTCTTTGCACAGTTTGACAAAGTTCTTCCCGCTCATCTCCTTGCCCGTTGCTTTGGTGTCCCCATGAACTGCAAACTTCCTGAACGCTGTCTCAACTTCTGTGACCGTCCCTGTGCCAGAACCTTCTGCCATGCTGCCAGAAAATGCAGGAATATCAGCACACACTGGAATGACATGAAGAGAAAGGAATACCAAAGAGGGCAGGCATTAGGCCACCATACGTCACTATATACAGTAGGAGTACAATTACAGACTGTAGTTCATGTGATGCTGCACAGCTGATCAGCTGCCCTCCATCCCATCTGTCATTGGTCACAGGACCACTGCTGTCTAGATGTTACTTGAGTGGTGGTCTGTTCTCAGCACAGCAGTGACACTGACATGGAATTGCTCATGGTAGTATGTGTGTGTGTGTTGCTGGTACAGCTGTATCAGACACTGCGATGGATTTTGACACATGTAAGTTGAGAGTGGGTCCACAGCACAAACATTTCTGGCCTAGAGCAGTTCAGGGGTTAAAAAACGGCCTCTGAAATAGTACTTTAGAATGGATAACGCGAACAACAGAAAGGTCGAGCTAAAGGGAGGGCTTCCAATAAAGGTGCCAAAGAGGGAATATGGGTGACTTACCAACTTACTACACAGGACAGAATGGTTTATATTGAATGTATTGAGAATGCTAATTAATCATGTCACATGGCAAAGCAATGGTTTCTGCATAGCAACTGTTTTTTTGTCCAATTGTTTCTAACTGGAATTAACAGCGGGACATCTGTCATGTCTTCATGATGGTACTACATTGGAAAAACCCTTTTCACCATTTGAGAAAACACCTAGCAACATCTTAGCAGCCACCTGGGATACCCATCTGGAACGGTGTAGCCACCACCTAGCAATACCATAGCAACCACCTAGCAACACCCTAGCAACCAAGCATATTCTCTGCATATTCTTCAGGAAATGCTCTTTTCTAGCTGAGTGATGGATTTTTTTCCTGCTGTGAGTCTTTATGTGCTAAAGTGTTGTATGGATCTTGGGGGAACATTTTGTGGCAGTTGGACACAATGACTCAGCGACTCTCCTACCCCATGAGTCTTGGCTCATTTATTCCATTAGAGAGATTGAGTGCCACACCAAGCTAATAAATACTCTCTCTCTATCTCTCTGTCTCTCTCTCTCTCTCTCTCTCTCTCTCTCTCTCTCTCGGCAGAGTGCGCTCACGCTAAAAGCACAGTAAAAGCACTGTAATTTAGATAATGTCATTTGTGCACATCAGTAAAGAAGCCTGTGACATTACAGCATGTTCCATTCTCTAACTCTCTCTAACCCTTTTTCTCTCTTACACACACACACACTCACTGCAGCATGCCACCCATACATATGTAAATACACCAATCAGCCATAAATAATGAACCGCCTGCCTAAAATGACTAGAGTAAGACTCCACAAGCCCTCTGATGGTGTCATGTGATATCTGCCACCAAGCCATAAGTAGCAGATCATGTAGTCCTGTAAGGCCTGCCTGATGTTTTAAAGATGATCTGACCCAGTCGTCTAGCCTTAATAATGTAGCTCTTGTCAAAATGCCTCAGATTCTTATATTTGCCCATTTTCCCTGCTTTTAACACCTCGTGTGTATGCACGCATGTCACATTACACTTTTTCACCTTTTTCACCATTCTGACATCAAAACTTTGGTCTGAAGGAATTATCTGGATAAGATTAACATGAGTCACAATATCCTAATAAAAAAATCTCAAATGAGTCATCAGTCATCATCTGCACATCTGATATTTAGTGGCTTGAAGATGGAGAATTATTTACATTGATATGGTGTAATTGACGTCTGATCCAAATCTAAATGTCATCTCTTTATCAAAACGGCTGAAAAGTTCAACAAGGTTAACTTCTAATTAATCAGGATGTTTCTGATTACTGTGGCTTGAAGACTAAACATGTAAATGAACTCTGATCAGATCGGCTGCCCTGTATCTCGATTTAAAAGCAGTCTGGCCTAAAACACTACTTTTTCAGTTTGAGTGGGAGGAGCTGAACTCCTGTGGGCTGAATGTGCAGATATATATAAGAAAACAAGACTACTTTAGAGAAAAACATCTGTGCCTGTAGATATGTAAACCCACTGTCAGGGGTTTAACTGCAATAGAGAGATACTGAACTTACCATAATGCCTTATAAATACAGTCTTTCTCACTTATCACCGCTGCAGTAATTCTTTAAAGAATCATGGGAGCAGCCAACCACAAACATTTTCTCATTTTAAAGTAGAATTTGCTTGTATTTGTTAATTTGTGAAAAAATATGTTCCATAGAAAATAGGGAAGGATGATACTGCTGATCTTCTTTAAGGCCGGATACCAAATACAACAATTAAGAAAATATTTTTAGCCTTCTGGGAAACCTTATAGTTTCCAAAATAAAATTGATAATTGAAAACATAAATACATACATAAATACATAAGTACTACCACTAGTAGTACTACTACTAATAATAATCTTTATTAATTGTCCACCTGAACACAAGCTGCTATACTCATTTTTTGCACTGTACACTTTGTTTACATGGCTATCGAATGCTGTTTACAAACACCAGACCTGGTCTACCTCAGTATACACACCTAAACAAACTGTACACTTCCATTTATATGCACCCAATTATATTAGCTGGACTACATATTTACTACAGTTTATTTATAAGTATAGTAACATAGTTTTCACCATAGTTCACCCCTCTGCCTTAATGCACACATTTGCACATATTTTATTTATTGTTTATCTATTGTATGTATTGTCTTTGCACATTGACTTGTCCTGTCTATTGTCCCTGCACTGCTGGGTGAATTCTTAGATTGAACAGCCGGAAGCATCAGTATCAGTACATCAGTATCAGTACATCAGGATCAGTCTACCCATTGATGTCATCAAGAGCTGGAATCAAGTCTAGTTTAAAAAAAAAAAGATTTGACAAATATCTGCCGGTAGCTTTAACCGCATCCTTCATTATATATCGTACACTCTCATCAGAGTCAGTGCTTCCCTCGTTCTGACAGAGAAGAGTAGCTTTCTGTCCTCGAGAATAAATATACAGTTCACTCTGTAGTTGATGATTGTTACTTGATTGAGCTACAGTATCCAAAGAGAAACCAAAGATGAACTGTAAAGATTTTGTATTACATACAATCATTTTATTTGGAGAAAAGATCTTAGTCTGCCCTTAAAATCAAACAGAAACAAAGTGAAAATAGAGTAAGACAATAAAATAAATCTAATCAATTCAATAAGCTGATATAATATAATAAAAATATTTAAATAAAAAGTGTTGCAAAAAATTGGAATAGCCATATTCAATAGTTTTACCATCATTTGACATAATGTTTTCCACAAGCTTGCGATCATATTACTTTTTAAGAATAACATATTAGCATGTAAAATACTACTACTGTTACTACATTTATGACTTTATATGAACTAAATTATGCCAAAAAGGGAAAAATGCAAGGAATTTGCAATTAATATACAGTGTATATGCATACATTAGAATGCCATGTATAACAATTATAATACTTAGAAGAAGAAGAAAAAGAAGAAGAATAGGAAAAGGAGGAATTATTGTCATTTTTATGTAATTAGTAGTATATTTTAGTCATTAGTAGTAGTAATTTAGTAATTTAAGTGTTATCTGCCTGTATAGCTTAACCACAGTTGAAAATGCAAATAACAGCACAGATACAATTACTATAGATTATAGAAAAAACAATGACGCAGAACATAAGGGTATATGATAACATGTGCCCCCCCCCCCCACATGTGCAATCATTTGCAATTACCTGTAAATAACCTGTAAATAATATTATTGATTTTTTTACTATTATTTATTTTGTGTATATAGTGGTAATGAAGCTATGTTTTTGTAACTGAGTGTCTTGCTATCCCTTTCTGCTGTTGCATTGAGAATTTTCCCACTGTGGGACTAATAAAGGCTTATCTTATCTTATCTTATCTTAATAATAACACACAAGCACATTATGGATTAAGAATGGAGAGCATTTTGAAAGCAGCAGGGAGAGAGAGAGAAAGAGAAAGAGAGAGAGAGAGAGAGAGAGAGTCCTATATAACTGACCTGCACCTGATTCTGCTCTGCCAAAACCAGCCATACAGCTTCGTATCCTGACTTTGCCAATGTGTTGATGTGTGTGTGTGTCAAAGAGAAAGCCTACCTGATAGTGAGGTGGGATGCTTCTGAATATGATGCTGCGCAGATCATATGAAGATGCTGAATGTGTGTCTTTCTGTGTGTATGTGCGTGTGTGTGTGCGTCTTTGCCCTCCCTTTGCCTGCTCCCACCAGTGTGTGTGCTATGACGTGATAGAGTGGGAGGAGACAGCACAGCCCAGCACAAACAATGACATCACACTCATTACATCTTTTCTTTTGTCTCTCTCTCTCTCTTGCTCTCTCTCAGCTGCCACACCCTTCTCAGCCATTCAGCCATTATGGCCAGTGCTGCAAATGGATTTATGCACACACATACAATACATAGTATAATAATTTCTCCCGTGCTGCCTTTATGTTTTTATCAGTAAGTTTTACTTAGTTATCTTTTGTAAGGCATATACAGTGCTGTGAGAGTATTTGGCTCTCCCTGATTTTCTACATTATTGTACCTGTCACAGTAACTCCTTTCAGGTCTTTCAGGTGAACAAAATGTAATTTCAGATAATGTAAAATATGGTTATCCTTCTAATATTACATATTGGTTTAAATACGTTAGAAGTATTGAATAAAGTTTCACAGGGAAACAGGGGGATCAAAACATTTGGCCTTTCTGTGTCATGATCAGTGTCACATTTGCTGAATTTGCTGAACTTTTGTGAATATTTCTGTTTTCAACTTGATAAGTATTTTATTATTATTATTATTATTATTATTATTATTATTAATAATAATAATAATAATAATAATAACAACAATAATAATTTTAGACCATTCTGTTGTTTCAGATGCCAAAGCAAATCATATGAGCACTAAGTGTGTAAGTGTGAGCACTTACCTGTACAACTCAATATATCCTAATTTGCAATTCATGTACAGTTTGCAGTTAATATACAGTATATATGCATCAATTGGTATATCATAATTTAATAATATTGCATTAGAATACAATAATTTATCCCATAAAATCAGTGGTCAGACCGTGCTGCTGGTCAGTATAGCTATTGCTTTGTTGGTTAGCAGAGCACATTTAGAGGAACACAGGTTTGGTTGTTCTTCTTAGTCACTGTATGGATTCGTTCAGTTCCACTAGCAGCTTGCCTGATCTATGTAATGAAGAAGTTATAAGATAAACCAGATGTTGCTTGGGAATGGGAAATAGCACTGGAAATGGTAAAGATAACATATTAAACAACCCTGTAATTATTTTAATTATTTTAATTGCATTAGTTTTAAACATTAGTGCTTTTTTCTAAGGAAAGGAAACACTCATCCATAGCTTTTTCAATATAACTTCACAGCTCTCCATACATATTAAAACAATCAGTACTAGGACAGCACAAATATAATTCTGAAATACCTAAGTTGTGGTGAAAGACTATGTCTCATCTCTTCAGTTTGACTTCCTGCAGGATTTCCTGTGAGAAAATGTTTGCACCTCACCACTTTTGCATTTTTCTACCATACAAAAAAATACACAGTGACACAATGGTCCATATTTGAATTATTTACTTGCATGTTTTTATGACTGTGAACAGTTGTGGTTGTGGTCAGATGTCAACATAAACATCATGGGCATGAATATCTTGGAAATATTAAGCTTTCAATGATTTCTTTCAACTGCTCTTTTTCTAGGGGCAGAAAAGGGAGCACACATATCTTAACAGAAATAAACAAGACTTTAATATACAAGGTTTCATTTTTTGAGGTTTTCTCAAATTTATACATACAGGTCAAATTTATACATACAGGATAAAAAATATACAAACACCCACCAAGGCACCTTAACGTCCTGTTAGTGATCATGATTGACTACAGCTAAGAGCTTCTCTGTGCCCACATTAAAAAGGTTTGTTTGATAGCACTCATTGAATTGATCAACACTCGTGCAAGTTCTCGTGCAAATCTGAGAAGGATGATCCTAGATTTACACAAGTCAGGAATGCATCTTGAAGCCATTTCTAAATCAGATTCCAAAAAGATGTGTCTGTACCAGGAAATGAACAGTTTTTTTAAATCAATTAAATCAAAGTTTATTTGTTACAAACACATTACAACTAGCAGTGAAATGCTTTAATGACTATTCGATCACACTGAAAATCAAGATAAAATAGAAAAATATAATCACAAGTTAAACAATTATAAAATCAAATATTTAGAGACAATGGCATACAAAAAAAAAACCCTGATTCAGTTCATAAAAGACTCGATAATTAGTTGGTGGTTTGGACCATGTGTGTTGCACTAAGGAATACTGGAAACCATGGTGCCATCTCCAAATACAGGACTAAGAAATACTGTTCTACCCTACCCATATTAAACAACCCACTCCCTTGACTGTGTAGTATATTTGGGCTATTTCTACTTAGTCTTAGTCTAGACAGAGATTCAGCCCAATAGTGGACTATATATTTTCAATGTACAATCTCCTGTTGTGCTGTATAGTCCAGGACTAATCCTATGACTTACCTGCCTTGAAAACAAGGCCAAACATTGACCGTTGAGAGTACACTATGGCTAATATATTTTTGTATGCCTTAGTGAGGTTAGAATGTTGGATGATCACCACCCTACCTCATCCCTTACATCACTTACCTCAAGTCCCTAACTCCTTTGCCACCATCTTTCCAGTTCCACTGCTCCACAGCCCGCACCTAGCATTAGGCATGGTGTCAATAGGTTCACGTTTATCTGCTCCAGAAAGTCCTATTCTATTGACAGTGCTTCTCTACAGGCAGTAGACAAGCTGTGCATTTGCACATCGGTGTCAGCAATGGGTGCAACTAAAAGTAGCTAAATGTATTTATTAGAATGGTTTTCCACAGACATTTGGAAAAATACTGTATTTTGAACAGTTTTCATGACTGTCTGTGACATCTGAACAATTTTCTGATTTACAAATCCACGTAGTATATGTCAATATATTGACAGAGACTCATTATAATGACAGAGACTTGTCTTACATCTTACAACACACCATAACTTACTGTCTGATGTTTGCTAGACTTAAGATTTTTAGTCAACACTGTCACTTTTTAACAGTGTATTAAACATTTATGGTCATAAGTGTAACTTTAGGGGACTTCAGAGCTGTACAACATCCTCACTATAAGGACATCGTAAGTTGAAAGCCCTGAGCCCAGCAATGCTGTGTGATAGATGGAGCCCAGGGTGGACACTGCCTATCCACAAGGGTCATTTGTCTACCCAAAGAAAGAACCGTAGAAAATGATTTTTACATTTTGTTATCATTGATTAGCAAAAAAACTAATAAAATAGAAGTTATAGAGGTTATACACAAACCAACAAATCAACACCTTCTTCCAATTCAAATAAATAAGTAAATAAAATTTAATTTGTATTCTTAACAAATATGCAGTGCTAACAATTATGAGTTATGCAGAACGTCTGATTGAACAAAGAAGTGAATTCTGATATCCTCAACCCTAGATAACTTACGGTTCAGAAAACAGAATTAATAGAAAAATCATCAGGACATGCTTCCCTTACCTGTACCACTTAGAGTGGCTGTTGAGGCCATTAGTTCCCTGGGTTGATTTTACAAAGGAACCAAATTGGTCTTAACACCTCAATGTGAGCTAATCCATTCCGATTGGATTTAACAGTGTGACATGTGACATGCCAGATCCTCCAGCCAGCACACATCACGGATAAGACCTGCCTACATAGGCTTTGAGTTTAGATAACCAGTGAAATTCAAGGGCATCTGAGGTGGGTGGTGGTTAATTGCTTCTTAATAGTTCTTCATAGTTTGATGCAGAATCGAAATAGTGGAGTAAATGGAGCAACTCACCAATGGAGATCACATAAAACTCAGGGGAGGCATGTTCTTTGATAGAAAAAGCTTGCATATGTGTCTGCCAAACTGAATCCCTCTGTACCAGAGCTTAACACGCTTTAGGTAAACCCAATTACAGGATTACTGACCTGGATCAGGTAGAACCCTGGCCACCGGGTTATTATGCCAATTAACAGAAGGTGTGACAATCCCAGATTACCAACAGTATTTTCCCTGTGTCATTGCCCCTGTCCTACTTGGCGTTAAGCTGCAATAAAAAAAAGTGGAATTGAAAGTTTTAACATGAACATAAACCAATAGAATAATAATGGACATGGGGTACGTTAAGGCAGACTGGCAGCGTCTTTGTCACTTTATCTTTGCCTGTTTATCTGTGCCATAGCAATATAATGTAAAAAAAACATATAACTAAAGCAGTAAAAGAAGGCAACTGCGATGCTAGCAACTGGTGCAACCTTTCTCCAAACTATTTGGGGAGACCTTTGCTGCCAGATGATACCACCAAAAAGTCAATCAAGTCTCAATCAACTAACATTTTTGTTTTATCATTCCTGGCATTGGTATTTTACAACCCTTTTGGTAACCTAGCCATTGTTCAGATTAGGTTGCTTAGCAAATATGACTGAAAACACAGAGAAACAATACAAAACATCTCTTCATCTTCAGATGCCCATACAAGAGTATGGCCTGAACAAGCCAATGTCACTCACATGAAGCATGTCTATAAGTTGGCAAAAGCTTGTAGCGTCCACTTCAAATCGTTTCAAATCCGTTAAATGAGAGCTAGCAGCCTAAAGACAATAGCAACTTTTACTTCTATGCAAGAATTTGAAAATAGTAGTTTTAGGAACGAGAGAGTTGGTTACAACACCAATTGTTACGACAATTTAGAGGTCACCAGATACTCTGCAGCACTGACATACAGATTTTACACACAACACACTAGGAATTCTAACAAACTTCCCCCCAAACATACATACCATTTCTACTAGCTTTAGTCACAGATTTCGCCAACCATTACCATGACCGGGAGGTGTTGCCTTGCTGTGGTGTTAAAGGTAATACTGCAGTTTCTGAGGCATGAGTACCCTAATACTTAACCTAACCCCTTAGCTTCCTAGCCAATAAGTCCATGCACTCACTGCTTGGCCGAACAAAATACTTCAGACAGATCTGACAGATCTTTTAAACCACTGGCACATTCACTGGCAAATCAACGTTATTCCTGCTGACTTTCTTAATTGCACCCAATTGCACTTAATTGATCCCAGTGCACAGGGCTTAATCAAAAAGCCCAGAAGCCAAGTAGTGAGAACATTTGGAGATGTCCTCAGGAATCCTGACTCTTATCCCCAGCTGATACCACTTTGCCGTTGCTGCACTGCCCTTGTGTAAGTTACTTTACATGAGAGGTCTTCAACAGGTCATTTTAAGTAAGAATATCAATGAAACTAAATGACACTTTTGTTAGCACAATACTGCCAATGCTAGCAGACATTGAACAAATGCATGGCATGAGAGACTTCGCAAATAGATGGATTCAACTGCAGGAAACCGGAAACTGTTCAGTTCTGCCAAAATCCAAAACACACTTCAGAACTATGCTAATCAGTATTTATTGGCAAGCACACCTATTTTGGTCATTGATTCTCCTTTACTAAACCTCAAGCACTATGTCATGGGTAGCCATGGTCACACTAACTGACCTGTTTGTCTAACATGCATAGATGAAGCCTGGTTGAATAAAATGCTTTGGACAGATTTGTGTGTTAAGCCACTGGCACATTCAGCCAAGCCAGGACTCCTCCTGCTGTATTTCCTAATTGCTTCTAGCATATCATTTATTCAACTGGAGCTTTTTAGCGGATAATCCAGGAATCCCGGAAAGTCGACTGTATCCTGTGCGGCTGACAGGGTGTTTCACTCTCAGAGGTGCCAAGTTTTGGGGCATTAAATCTGAAGAGGTGAGTATAAAAGCGATACACAGAAACAGTTGAGGACATGCCTACCCGACCAAGAAGAACAAGCAACAGTTGAGGGGGACACTGAAAGGGAAAGAAGGGCAAAACTAAAGGAACTACAGGGCGATTCTTGGCACACAATCACCAAAACACAGAAGGTCGCAAGACGCTAAAAACGCTTTTGTCGTCCCAGGCCACCTGTCCTTGCTCTCAGGCTTCCAGACAGGTTGTCTATCAGTGCCAGCATGGCTGCACACGGCAACGAGCCCATATTCGCCGCCCGGCGCCACAATGAGGACACCACAAGGGAGGCTGCGTTTGTTTACACAAATGCTAACAATACAAGAGGTGAGTACAGTAGAGCTCTGTATTATGGACCATCTGCAGTTTCATACAATGTCTTTTGGTACCCAATGCTCAAAGTATGATTCTCTGCTCTTTTCACAGATCCTTTTGAGGGTCCAAACTATCACATTGCCCCTCGATGGGTCTACAACGTTGCATCTATATGGATGGTCTTTGTTGTCATTGCATCAGTCTTCACTAACTGTCTGGTAATCGTAGCAACAGCAAAGTTCAAAAAGTTGCGGCACCCTCTAAACTGGATTCTGGTAAACCTGGCTATAGCTGATCTTGGGGAGACAGTTCTTGCTAGCTCAATCAGCGTCATCAACCAGGTCTTCGGCTACTTCATCCTTGGACACCCAATGTGCATTTTTGAAGGGTGGACGGTGTCTGTCTGCGGTAAGTAGAATAAAATAAAATGTTTTTTTGCTTGGGTTGAATTGCATAGCTCTTCACAATACCTGGTTTGGTGAAAGTGTAGGATGAAGGACAACACATGTCCATGTCCATTGCTATCTCAGCACACCAAGTCTAGGCCAGGTGCTTCTGATTACTTCCTTTCACAGTTGCTAAAATACAGACTAGTTAGTGTTTGTTGTTGTGCTTCAACTATGATGCACTGTAATGTGATGTGGTCAGAAAATGTGTCTGCGTTAATCTGATAATCAGTGCTAAACCACTGATCTGGGATAGGATTTGGACACCTTTTCCCTTGTTGGATTTAATCCGAGCAAACGCATTCCGTGGGATTCAGACATAGGAATTAGCGAAAGCAGCTTTCACTCGTTACAAATTAGCAACGGTGCACCAATATATATTGACTTCCCAACAGCAGAAGAAAGCAATTCCGAAACTGATGACCACACAAAGAGACTACTGAGTATCGTACTTCAGGAGTGCCCAATCCTGGTCCCTAGAGAGTTCACACCTAGACTGAATATTCTGATGCCCCTGAAGGCCTTCATCACCTTCATTTTCAGGATTAGGGTTGGAAGTTGATGTATGATGGTAGATCACCAGGATTAGGCTACCCATGTACTTCTTAATGCCTAGTAGTTCTTGCTCAAGGACACTGCTCATGTTTTAAAAAGCTTGCTATGTTACCTGATAAAAAATAATGATCTAAACAGTGAGGTTTCTGGAGTTTTGAAGAACTACGCTCGGATGGAGACCTCAATCCAAGCTGTATTCAGCAGCATAGCTCTGAGTACAGCTAAATTAGCCACATAGACAAACCCATCATAGGAAAGACAAAACAAAACAGGAGCAAGCATGAAACCTTTATGACCAGAAGAAATGTCTTTAGCTTGTCGCAAATTTCTGTTCAACTATCTACATGTAACAATTTCCCTCTCGGTTGCAGGTATCACGGCTTTGTGGTCTTTGACTATAATCTCCTGGGAGCGCTGGGTGGTTGTGTGCAAGCCATTTGGTAATGTTAAATTTGATGGCAAGTGGGCAGCAGGAGGCATCATTTTCGCCTGGACTTGGGCCATCATCTGGTGCACACCTCCAATCTTCGGCTGGAGCAGGTAGGTACACATAAGCACAGATGAGGCAGGTCAGGTCAAAGATTCAGCACAAGTATTGATTTCCCCTTCACTGCTTCAGGTACTGGCCCCATGGCCTGAAGACATCATGTGGCCCTGATGTGTTCAGTGGAAGTGAGGATCCAGGAGTGGCCTCATACATGATCACGCTGCTCCTTACCTGCTGCATTCTTCCGCTCTCCATCATTATCATTTGCTACATCTTTGTCTGGAATGCCATCCACCAGGTATCTCACACAGACCTCACAATAACACAGATCTGTCTTTGTCTGAGTGTCCTCCTGTCTTCCTTAACCTTCTATTACATAAAACAGTATGTAACTTTCCCTTTCCCAACAGGTCGCCCAGCAACAGAAAGACTCAGAGTCCACTCAGAAGGCAGAGAAGGAAGTGTCTAGGATGGTGGTAGTGATGATCCTGGCCTTTATCCTGTGCTGGGGACCATATGCTTCCTTTGCCACCTTTTCTGCAGTGAACCCTGGTTATGCCTGGCACCCACTGGCAGCAGCTATGCCCGCTTACTTTGCCAAGAGTGCCACCATCTACAATCCCATCATTTATGTCTTCATGAACCGCCAGGTGAGGGCCTAGAACATTATCAAACCTGCTACTTAACTGATGAGTTGAATCAGGAGAGTCTGAGCAGGGAAATCATTAAAATTGTGCCATTTGCAGATTATATCTTTTTTTTTTTTTTAATCTTTTTCTCTCTGTTGTGTTTGAAATACTGCAGCTCAGAGGTCTTGAAAACCCTTTAAAACTGCAAGACTAACTTTTTCCTTTCTCACCTGGCAGTTCCGCAGCTGTATCATGCAGCTGTTTGGAAAGAAGGTGGAGGACGCCTCAGAGGTCTCTGCCTCTACCACAGAAGTGTCTACGGCCTCATAAAAATCTATGCCACTCCCTGCTGGATACACGGATATATATCAGGATCTCACATGGACTGCAGTCATTATCAACCTGCACGGTATGCTACATGCATTATGGCCACCTAGCATAGCTCAGCTACATAAAGAAATCCTTATATTTCATATCAGGACTCCACGAATGATAGTGGCTACGATGCCATTTATCATTCAGTGTGCAGGGTGTTCTGACACATGCTCAGAAGTGCTCCTGTGTTTGCTTTGCACCGGGATGTTTTTTTTTTTTTTGGTATGCTGGAATTCTGCATGCGATATATTCTTAAACCACTGACCTCTGCAACTGAATATCAACAGCTGAACCAGGAATGAAGGCTGAAACTGGTCCCCCCCTTTACTTTCATACAAGAAAGGTGTTCTTCATGCCAATCTCAACTCTTTATCAGTCATCAACGATTTATGTCTGGAGGTGGAACGTCTGAACATCTTAAACTTTTGTAATAATTGAACAGAGCTTTGTTTTTGTCGTCGTTCTTGTTGTTTTTGCAAAGGCAACAAGTTCCTGTTTGGTTCATTTCCACAGGTCAAACTTTAAAGCTGCTTAATCTGAAACATGAGTTAATGGCATCTCTTGGTCTGTATCAAGGCAGCCTTCATCTAACCAAGTTTCTAACACCCCCATCAGGTTCAGAGAGATGTGATGTGTTTGTCTATGCACCTGTTGGGTTCTTTAGATTAAATATGCATTTTTAAAAAAGAAAAAAAAACAAATATGTATATGTATATTTCTTGTTTTTTTTTTCTCTAGCAAAATAAAGCAAATGTTTGCAAATTAAAGTTGTCTTTTATCTTTTTCTCCATCCAACACAACATATTTTTTTATTTAAATGTATACAGTGGTGCTTGAATGTTAGTGGACCTGTTAGAATTCTCTATATTACTGCATAAATTGAACATAAAATGTCCTAAAGTACATCTGTTAGCCCATTCCTTCATATAAAACATGTGCCATGTCCGTGGATTTCCTTTCATGAACTGCTAGCTTCAGGTCCTTCCACATTTCTATTGGATTAAGGTCAGGACTTTGACTTGGCCATTCCAAACATGAACTCTTCTTTAACCAGAAGAGTCTTTGGTAGAACAACTTGTGTACTTAGGGTTGTTGTTTTACTGCATGACCCACATTCTCTTGCGATCTTCCTTTAGAATTTGTTGGTATAATTCAGAATTCATTGTCCTATCAATGATGACAAGATGCAGCAAAACAGGCCAGAATCATGAAACTACCACCACCATGTTTCACAGATAGAATAAAGTGAATGCAGTGTTTTCCTTTATCCAAACATCACAATTCTCTTTTTAACCAAAAAGATCTATTTTGGTCTATTTTCATTCATCAAAAACACTGTTCCAATAGTCTCCTGACTGCAGACACATAGCAATGTTCATTTTGGAGAGCAAGAGCTTTCTCCTTGCAATCCTGCCATGCACACCATTGTTGTTCATTGCTGTCCTGATGATGGGTCCATGAAGATTAACATTAGCCAATGTGACAAAGGCCTTTAGTTGCTTAGAAGTTACCTTGGGTGTCTTTGTGGCCTTGTAGACTACTACATGCATTGCTCTTTGCATGGTTGTTATTGGTGGACCATAAAGTCCTTAAAAATCCTCTTTTTGTGCCATTATGCACTTATGAAGATCAGACTTTGATAGATGCCTGTTCTTTAAATAAAACATGGTGCTCAGTCACATCTGATTGTCATCCTATTGATTGTAAACATTTCTAAAGGTATCCACTGTCCAATATTATCCAATATTACAAGGTCAATGATCCAATGTAATATAAATTAAATATAAAAATAAATGACCATGTGTACTATTTTTGGTGCTCCGTTTTTTTTTGTTTTTTTTTTTAAGAGAAACAGCATCTCATTCAATGGACAAGTGAGAAAACCACTTCATCAAGTATACTTAATGCATTGCCTTAATGCAATAGGTGATATCTGCCTTTTTAAATATGTAATTTTAAAAGCACTGATGAATACTCTTTCTAAATATGGTATTACAAATACAGCTAAAGCATAACGTTTATGTAAGCCTTGCATTAACCATGTATAATAACGGAGTCTTGTGTTTTAGAGCAGTCTCATTAAAGTAAAGGCTATTTGCTAAAGCTAGCTCCTCACTAGTTTAAAACATTTTAGTACCATATGCCACCGGAAATATTTTCTCTATTAGCAAAAAAGTTTCTATATTACCATCCATGTAGTCATACAAGCCCCTTTTTGCTTGCTATGTTAACTTTAGCAAAGACATATATTTTGCTAGCTAGCTATGTTTGTCCTATAAACAGTATATTTTAAGAAAAATGGTCCTTTTAGATGAATGTTCATTTCATTTAACTGGCATGAATCCAGTTTGAATTCCAGTCTTGTATTTGAACATGCCTTGGGTGGTCGAGTTTTGCTAGAAAACAAAATGACAGTCATCCCTTCAAACTGTTTCTATAGCAGGTTGTTATAAACATCTTCAAACAACGTAACTGCTATAATTGTGTAATAAATAATATGAAGCAAGGTGACTTATGGATACAATATATGGACAATTGTACATATAATAGGTAGTTATGAAGAAAGGATTCCAGTCCTCATGAATATGGTTAGCAGACTAGCAATATGGTTTTAGCTGGCTGTGGGAGTCATGTTATTATTGCTGAATATTCCAGCAGGACAATCCTCTGACATTTGTCCCAGATCCCCACAAAATACAGTTCCAAGCAGCCTTATTCAAACTCTGTAGAAAACCTGAAGAGGGTGCTCAAGCGATGAGTCCACAAGCGAGGTTTCTGGACATATTTGGCATGGGATATGACCTCCGTTCTACTAAAAAATCACAACAAAGACTTGAGGATAAGCCAACCAGAAAACATGCTACTGGTCCAACAAGTTGCCACACATGTCTGGGCCATTAAACAGATCTGAGAAAGGTAAAATGAAAAACAAAAAATGAAAATAGAGAGAAGTAGAGTTTCTGTAACTAAAGCTGTGAAATGTATGCCATGAAAGTTTAAGGGGGTGAAAAGAATCAGAATTGAAGTCACCAACCAGCATTTTCCACAGTAGTTCTTTTTGCTGAGATGCCCTTAATGGACACTTATCTTGGTACAAAAAAGATACACTAATTAACCCTTAAACATCAACTATAATGAAAAATACCATTTTCTGTCATTACAAAAGCACTGGGTACCAATTTTAGTTGGTCCATCATACAGAGCTGTATACTCACCATCTGTGCGGCTACCATTCATGCAAACACATACGCACTCTGATGGTTTCTTCGAAAGACAGTGGACATGGCCCTACTCAGATGTACACTGGCACTCGGACGTGATCGCTTTTGGGAAAGGAGTCTTGTCCTGTCTCTGAGCCTCGCTTATATACTCACTCTGCCACCTTCAACATCCAGAACCAACTGCCTTGAGTTGAATTACCAGGACAATCACCCATGTGTCACTTTCCTAGGATTAGTGACCCCAGGATCACTTAACTTGTTTAATAAATTGACTAAATTACAAACAATTAGGAAAGCTGTCAGGAAGGGTCTTGGCGAGGAAGAATGTGTCACTGGCTTAAAACACAAATCTGTCTCAAACATTTCATTGTGCCAAGCTTTGTCTGCACAAGCTCACCTAATTACCCAGCAAGCTAATTAGGCAGGGCAGCATATGCATGCCACAGGAGCTAATGTTCTTGAGCACGCACATCATTGTTTTACAGGGCAGTAGCTACACCCACATATGTGTAGCCACAACTCGAAGCTGTCGTAATCCCCCTTTGACATTACCATCCTAATTGACCCTCATCAGCTGATAATTTCCTTGCCCCCAGATTCACGTCACTGCTGTCACACAGCACTCCCTCAATCTGTGTTACGTTGTTTGGCTGCAGCTTTGCATTAGCCAGTTAAACAGACGTCAACTTTAAACTTGTCTGCTCAGTTTAAGAGAATAGGAAAATTGAAGCACCTAAAAAGTATGCACATGATTATCGTAATCTAATTTAGAATTTGAATTCCATGTAGGAAATTCTAAAGAATTCCATGTAGGAAATCTCTTACAGTTAGCAGAAGGCTGCCACTGGAGCAACGTATGGGTGAAGAGCAAGAGAATACAGGCAGGACAGTGAAAGTACCATGTTGAAAATGTACCACATAGAACATTTTCAAACATAGACAGATATATTCACTATTCAGGTTAACACATTTGCTGAAAACTTTGGCTTTGGTTTCTTGGACAGTCAAATGGCTAACCTTGCACTTCCTAGTATCACTCTGTCCAATTAGAAAACCATCTGCCTCGACCAGAACAGAGAAAGCCAGTCAAGGATCACTACAAGCAGTTAAGAAATCCAGCAGGAAGAGCTTTTGCCTGACCAAATGTGCTGTGACAACTTTTGTCTGAACAGATAATGGTCTGGAATCTGTTTCTATGCACTTCTAGCTTATAGCTAGAATATCTTAGAATAATAAATATCTTAGAGAACAATAAAGTATAATAAAAGGTATCATCTTTAACTGTAGTTATGTCCAATTTTATAGGCTTCCAATATGAAGCAATGGTAAAGTCTTGGCTGTGGACTTAAGATAACCAGTGAAGTTAAAAACTAAATAAAAAACTTGTGCTCTATAAAAAAAAGGAACATGGGTACAATAAGTATAATGTTTCCAATTCAAAAATTCAAGTTTTGAAACATTTAGAAAAGCTTTAAAACACCAGCATTATTAATTAGGATTTGGTACCTAAATGGTACCTGCTAAGTAAATGCTTAGAACTTTTCTCTCATTACCTTTTCCTCATGTTAGCAATTTAGGTGAACGGTCATCCCATTTGTAACATACGTAGGGCCCACATGGGAATATTGGCTAGTGTAATGTAACCAATTAGCACATGCAAGTGGCTTAGATTTGTGTTTTAAGCCACTTGCATGTTGACCTAGGCCAGTACTCTTCCTGCTGGCTTTCTTAATTGTTTCTAACATGTCATTCATTCAATTGGAGGTTTTCACCGGATAATCCAGGAATCCCGGAAGGTGGCTTGCATCCCCTGTGGCTGACATGGGGTTTCACTCTCAGAGCTAACAGGTTTTGGGTGTTAAATCTGGCGAGGTGAGTATAAAAGCGAGACACAGAGACACGTCAAGGCACATCACCTGAGCCAAGGAGATACGCACTCCCACTGAGAGATACAGTTAAGAACGGAGAGGCGAGATAAAGGAGGGCTCTAGACAAACACTCTTCGAAGCGGCTCAGAAGGTCAGAAGACACCAAGAACGCCCCAGGCCGCCTGTCCTTGCTCTCAGGTTTCCAGAGAGTTCCTCTCTCACTGACAGCATGGCCGCACACGAGCCTGTTTTCGCTGCCCGGCGCCACAACGAGGACACCACAAGGGAGGCTGCGTTTGTTTACACAAATGCTAACAATACAAGAGGTAAGTACAGTAAAGCTGTGTATTATGGATCATCTACAATTCATTATTCTAACAATGATACCCAGTGCTTCCTGTCAGCAGCCTGTCATATGAGCAAGTATTGATCAGAAAACATGAAACTCGGTTCTCAATACTTATTCAGGATCTCAATAATCTCTTTTCACAGATCCTTTCGAAGGACCAAACTATCACATTGCCCCTCGATGGGTCTACAACGTTGCATCCATATGGATGATCATCGTTGTCATTGCGTCAGTCTTCACTAATGGTCTGGTAATCGTAGCAACAGCAAAGTTCAAGAAGCTGCGGCACCCTCTGAACTGGATTCTGGTAAACCTGGCTATAGCTGATCTTGGGGAGACCGTTCTTGCCAGCACAATCAGCGTTGTCAACCAGGTCTTCGGCTACTTCATCCTTGGACACCCAATGTGTGTTTTTGAAGGGTGGACGGTGTCTGTCTGCGGTAAGAGACTTGCCACTGTGAATGTGTAGGAAAAACACAGCATATTTCCAGATCAGATCATTGTTTTACAGATAGGTTAAGTCGAACACAAGGTGTGTTCATGTTTACATGTGTTTACAACCTCCAGTTGGCGTAAGACAATTAAATTTTATGTTTCTTTGAAAGTTGTGAAAGAGTCAGGCACTAAATCTGACTGCAATGTAATGAGGTTAGCAAAGTGCTTGCATTAATATGGTAAGAGCTAATCCACTGATACACGATGGGATAGGATTTACATGTCTCCCCGGTGAGATTTAGTCCAGTGAAACAGAGCTAACAGCAACTGTAATTGGCTGTCTCTCACTGGAATCCCTCGATAATGCATAGCATACTGTACTAGCGTCGTTCAGGAGTTCTTACCGAAACACAAACACTGCAAACAAAAGCAAGTAGAGACCACAGAACTTAATACTAATGGAGCATGACCACATTTTACAGTAGCATGTGACTGTCAGGTTGACTGTCTAACATTATTTATATAATTTATGGGATTAGCTAGAATCTGGGATGTCAAGAACTAGCTAACATAAACATATTCTCTAAATTTGGCCCCCTTTAGACTTTCCAGTGGAAGACATGTTAATGTTTATGTTCATTAGCAAGAAATTAGCTATATGACGCTGCTTATGATCCACATGACATTCTGTTTTACATCATAAGATACATATATAGTAACCGGGCTTCACCATAGCCTTTTCAGCCCCATCCAATTTTGTAGGGGAGTCTGTGCACTGTTAAAAGAATAAGATCCTTGAGGAAGCTTGTCTAATTTACGAAAAGAATTAAATAAGGAAATATCTGAAATTCTCTGAATAGTATAATAGTATAATAGTATGTTGCTAACACTGCCAACAGTTGGTTTGCAGCTTCACACTGCCCTATCATTGCTGGTTCTACCTAAAGCATACAGCTTTATTTGAACCACTGTTAAAAGTTAAAAATATAAGACCATTGAGGAACTTTTAGGGAGTGTGGAGGAACCTCTTCAGGAGATTTGAGGAAGATTTTCTTCTAAAAATACTTCTAAAACTTTCCTTGAAGCTTCCTTAAGGCAGGTAGAACCAACAATGATAGGACAGTGTGTAAAACTGCTAAACCAAACCTGTTCATAGAATTCTAGAAATTGCCTTGTCTAATTCTTTCCATGTGCTTATGCTGTACAGTTACACTGTCAAATTAAGTACATGTCAATTTAGATCTGCAGATCTGCCTTTCTGATTTCAATCAATCACTTTCAATCATCATAACTTTCCCTCTTTCTTTACTGTAGGTATCACGGCTTTGTGGTCTTTGACTATAATCTCATGGGAGCGCTGGGTGGTCGTGTGCAAGCCATTTGGTAATGTTAAATTTGATGGCAAGTGGGCAGCAGGAGGCATCATTTTCGCCTGGGTTTGGGCCATCATTTGGTGCACACCTCCAATCTTCGGCTGGAGCAGGTAGATACACATAAGCACAGATGAGGCAGGTCAGGTCAAAGATTCAGTACAAGTATTCAAGTATTGATTTCCCCTTCATTGCTTTAGGTACTGGCCCCATGGTCTGAAGACATCATGTGGCCCTGATGTGTTCAGTGGCAGCGAGGATCCAGGAGTGGCCTCCTACATGATCACACTAATGCTCACCTGCTGTTTTCTTCCTCTGGCCATCATTATCATTTGCTACATATTCGTCTGGAATGCCATCCACCAGGTATCACATCCTTTTCTACTTCCATAATTAGTTCTCTTTGTGTAAATTACTCATATAGCTAAAAGCAATTATTCTACAGTCCAGTTCAGAGAACCCAAGACCAGTGGTTCCAAACACTGGCCCTGGATACCTCTGTGTCTTGCACATTTAAGAGTTTTCGTGGCTCTTCCATGGATTCCTCTAAAATGTGCACAGTGAAGGGTGCCATAGTAGTGCAGGTGGACAAGATTTTCCAAATGTCAGTTCTCCAATGTAACAGTGTCACAGGATAGGCCAAGCCATTTCTACAAACCGTTCCACACTAAATTAACCTACAGCTTAGGTTTAAATGATCATTTTTCTTAAGGTCATAAAAAGCTCTAACTCTCCCTTTCCCAACAGGTCGCCCAGCAACAGAAAGACTCAGAGTCTACTCAGAAGGCAGAGAAGGAAGTGTCTAGGATGGTGGTAGTGATGATCCTGGCCTTTATCCTGTGCTGGGGACCATATGCTTCCTTTGCCACCTTTTCTGCAGTGAACCCTGGTTATGCCTGGCACCCACTGGCAGCAGCTATGCCCGCTTACTTCGCCAAGAGTGCCACCATCTACAATCCCATAATTTACGTCTTCATGAACCGCCAGGTGAGGGCCTAGAACATCTCATATGCTCAGAAACCCAGGGTCTCGCCCAGTCTAGAGTTCACCCAGTGCCTGTCCAAAACCTGAGTTGATGTGGAGGTACACATTGTACTCCAAGGTAACAATCTAGACAGTCCCTTACTTGAAACATGGTACTGGATATTTATGAGCCAGTTCTCTAGATATGAGTGCAAAACACTTGTTCTGGAGGCCACAGTTATGCACAGGTTTGTGTTTTCTACCCTTAAGACTTGATGATCCAGTAATGCAGTATATTGTTGAAGGTGTATTGTTGAAATCTGGTCATCTGGCATAAAGGCATAGTCTGTAACTCTATACATGACAATTTTCCAACCTATCTTGTTTCCTTAGAATGAAAACGAAGTTTTTGTCATTGTGCCTTTGAGACTGAGTATATATAAATAAGCTCTGATGGTTCTGATTGGTTCACGCAAAAACAGAAACACATTCAGTGTTAAACAGCTGTTGGCTGAATAGATAGATAAATTTAAATGTCATTGCTGTAGTTGCCATAGTTTTATCGTTTCCCATGCCCTGTGCCGTTTAATGAATGTTTTTTTAAATCAGAAGAGCAATTAAACATCCCTTCCTTCCTTTCTCACCCGGCAGTTCCGGAGCTGTATCATGCAGCTGTTTGGAAAGAAGGTGGAGGACGCCTCAGAGGTTTCTGGCTCTACCACAGAAGTGTCTACGGCCTCGTAAAACAGATCTGCGCTGCCCTCTACTGCGCAAATACACATCAGGGTCACACATGGACTGCAGTCATTATCAGCCTGCACTGTATGCTACATTCATTATGGTCACTTAGCATAGCTCAGCAACACAAAGGAATATTTTTATGTCATTTCAGGACTACATGAAAGTGGCTATGATGACATTTATCATTCAGTGTGCAGCGTGTTCTGACATAAGCTCAAATGTGCTCCTGGTGTGTTTGCTTTGCACTTGGACATGCTCTTCCTCCCCGATGTGCTGGACTGCATGCAATATTCTCAAACCAATGACCTCTGCTACCGAATATCAACAGCTGAACAAGAAACGAAGGCTGAAAGGGGTCCCTCACCCTACCCCTTTCACTATACGTAAAAGACATTCTTCATGCCAATACACAGCTCTGTATCCGTTATCAAGTATTTATGTCAAACTGCAATGGTTGTCACCCGGCGGAACCTGAGTGCTGGTGTAAAACTGTAGGCTTCTAGAAACGGAGATGGCCTGCACTTGTCTTTGCACCTGTTGGGTACTATAGACTAGAAATGCATTTTCAAAAAATGGAAAAAAAAACAAACAAACAAATGTATGTATCATATATGTTTTTTGTTCTTCTTTAGCAAAATAAAGCAAATGTTTGCAATTCAAATCTACTTTTTTTTCTGTTTCCCTCAGAATAGTTTGATTAAACATTGCCACTGTGACTAATAGGGACTGCAAGCAAATGTTAGCACAATCTCTCTCTTCTGTACCACATGTATGTATCATGTATTGGAACACTCACATGTATACTACAGATAGTCCAGTCCCTTAACATAAAGACCAACTTTGGCAAACCTGTTGGCAAACTCAAGAATACGTAAAAGTCAGATTCAGAACACCCAAACTGTGATGAAAATAAAGCTCTAGCTATTTTTGACAGAACGGATCTGCCAGGCTGATGCTGACATCAGTCTTATTTCCACTGAGCGTCTCAAATCCCACACGCACAGCACTATTCTGAGTTCAGCATTTTAGTGCCGCTACTCCTCATCAGTCAGCTCAGTACAGTTTTTTTTAAACATGACTACAGTGATTCTGCACCCCCAGAAATAAATGAGTGAATTGAAAGTATGCTTACTTTATAAAATTTGCCTCAACAGCATACTTGTCTGCAAAGGCGAATGAACATTTAAATCTTGGCAGAATTACAACTTCATTTTGGCTTTACTGGAAAATGATTAATTAAATAATTAAGTTTAATTAACAATAGACCAAAACTGCATTAGGAATATCCCAAAGAATACGCACTCGTCTGTTTGCTAGCTTCAGTAGCATAGCTGGCAAACGACAACGGCTAAAGTTGGCTAGTTTTTGGAGAAATTTCTAGGTTTTTCCTGACCAGGAAATTAGGACAAATGTTGCGCTTGATGAGGAATATTTGACATGATATGGGATACAAGCAAAGTTCAAACTTATTTTTAACAGCTGTATAGATGCATGGCACCATCCATTATGTGTGTGAGTGTTTGTGAGGTGAGAGGGGGTCTTAGATTAATCCTTGTATGTTCAGAAGTCTGATGGCTTGGGGGTAGAAGCTGTTGCAGAGTTTGGGAATTATGGCTCGGATGCTCTGGTACATAACAGATATATCCATAATCAAAATCAGAAGCACAGGGTGAAACAACCAAAAACCAATGTTGGTAACCTGTTGGTTGATATTATTTTGTTGACATCATCAAGGATCAAAAGATATTTTAGCCTAGATGGTAAATTATGAAAGAGCAAGAGTTTGTCTTAATTCATATGATATGATGAATCTTTAGCTTAAGATGCATATTATTGACATATTAAAAATACCAATTTTGATTTAGGGTTTTCTTTACATGAACTAAAGATGTTATTTATTAAGGCAGTCTCAATTATTCAATTAACAAATTACTCAATTAACTAATCCTTACTAGGACATACAGGAGTACTTCCAGGGATATTGGGCCCCATAAAAAATATTACATTGGGCACCACAACTAACAATTCTGACAAAATATTCAATTAATAATTTTTTATAGGTTCCCTGTAAGTTGCAGGCCCTTACAATCACACAACCCCCCATACAGTGCACCTGTAGACAAGAAAATAAAAGAGCGTTTTTATTCCATTTTTATGATCCTGTCAGGAATTTGACCTTGACCGGGTTTGAGACCTCAGTTTTCCATGTCACTGAAGACTGTACAAGTAAAAAGTTAATTGAAATAAATATTCATCAGGAAATCATCAAGCTTTTGAATGAGCTGATTCAGGTGTGTACCACCTGATAGCATCTATGTAGAGCTGTTCTGACCAGGACTGCAGAACACTCCTCAATTACCTGTGTGTTTATGAAGCAACTGAGAGGCAGCTTACTTTTCCTAAGTGTTGCATTTTGCTAGATGCTCGCTGACCTTGATCAACATACTGGCGTTTTTTTCCCAGAGACTTGTTAAATGTGTGTGTGTTATGCCATTGGCAACCTGCATAGAGTGTTTGTTGTGGACACAATGCTCATCACACATGACGTTGTGTTAGCCCGTTAAACAAGCTGAACCACTAGGCCAAAAGTTCTGCAGTCATTTACAATCCAACTGAAATTGGTCTGATTTTTGTGTGGATGCTCCAAAGAACTGAACATTCCACTGAACATTGGCAGCCAATAAGTCTGTGAACATTAAGCGTAGTATTAGCTTAAGTAACATAATACATGTTCTGATAAGTGTATATCCAATGTTAATAAGTGCTAAAATTAAAAACACTAATTTGAAGTCAAATGAAATTTGTATAAAAAAAAGATGACCCACGATGACTGAATCTTACATCTTTTGTTTTGCTCTAAATCAGAGAGCTTATTCCAAAATGAGCCTTGTTAGCCTGCTAATCATTACACACTTGCCTCAAGTAGTGTCTTGTTTTAATGGTTTGTGGTTGTCATATGGTTTGTGACATGGTATGACACCAACTGGCCAATAAAACTGAATCATTACCACAGTTATACAGTAGTGTGAGTTAGCCAGCTACACTTTATATCCATATGTTGAGTGGTCACCCCTTCCAATGAATGCATTAAGTTACAGATGCACACAGTCTAGTCCCTGTAGAGAAGAATGACGAACAGAACAGGACTCTCTGGAGCAGATGAACATGAAAATATTGGCACAATGTCTAATGCCATGCATGGGCTAAAAGGGTATAAAGACCCCCAACATTCAGCTGTGGAATGATGGTGGTGCTCTATCCAATATTTTGAGTTGGGGACTTGGGAACGAGGTAGGGTCCTCTCGCTGAATGCAATCAAATTTTCACAGCAATGCTCCACAATCTAGTAGAAGGGCTTCCCTGGATGATTGAGACAGTTACTCCGTTATAAAAGCAGGATCAGCTCTTTTTTTTATATCCTTGATTTTAGAAGAAATAATGAATGAGCAGGTGTCCCAATACTTTTGTCCAAATCGTGTAGCTATAGCTAGAGCTACAGCACTAACCTTTGCAGTGAAACTGAATGTTAACATGAAGTGCTTTCCACATTCACCTACTATTGCTGCTTTTGGCTAGTTTATCTGCACACGACTGTGTCCAGTGGTCTAGCTATTATTTAGCTAGCCGCTCCAGGGCATGTATGTTTTTCCATCCATTGGTGTTGTCCTGCAAGCTTTCCATGCTGGTAACCAACAGCCTGTTAGACGGGTGATCTATAAATATTTTCAGCTATCGAATTTCCACCTTTGTTTACATACAAGCATAACCTTCAGAACCCTCAGCCTAACCTTCAGGACGTTGGTGTGCTAACTTGTTTGCCACTCCATTTTCCCATGGACTAACCTAAAGCCAAGTCTATAAATACTGGTACCTGTCTTCAGATGTAAGTCACACAATCTTCTCTTGCTTTCTGGACAACCAAACCATCATCCATCTTCCCAAGTCTCTTGGAAGCCATCATGCCAGACCCCTACACGTGCCTGCTTTGTGCAGAGGGGCTCCAAGACCCCGTCACCATCCCCTGTGGAGACACCTTCTGCCTGGAGTGCATCAAAACCTATTGGGACCAGGCTGACAACGTTGGCGTCTACAGCTGCCCCCAGTGCCGAGCCACCTTCACCCCTCGGCCGGTCCTGCGGCGCAACGTGCCCAGCATTGGTTCCCGCGAGTCTCCCACGCCCCTGCCAGAGCTCGCACCCTTCCCATACCTCAAACGGGACGTCCTGTGCGATTTCTGCACGGGCAGGCGGAACCGGGCCGTTAAGTCGTGCCTGGTGTGCCTGGCCTACTACTGTGAGACGCACGTCAAGCCCCACTACGAGTCAGCCACCTTCAAGCGGCACAAGCTGGTGGACGAGACGGGCCACCTGGACCGCAAGATCTGCCCCCAGCATGAGAAGGGTCTGGAGCTGTTCTGCCGCTCTGACCAGATGTGCATCTGTGTGCTCTGCACGGTCAGAGAACACCGCAGCCACAACACGGTCAGCGCTGAGGAGGAGCGCACCGAAAAGCAGGTGAGAGACCAAAGAGGATGACTTTGTAGTCCGCTCGACTAGAGAAATGGTTCATTGTAGAAAAGGAACAACTAGTGACTAGCAACTCTGATTTTTTCACAGTGGTGCTGATGGAAACCTGGGGTCGCCACGACTACAATGCAAATATAGCCATTTGATTTAAACAATCGAAAAACATCAGTGAAGCTACACGTCTATGTGTCAAGTCTATGTGATGTTGACAATGGTAAAAAAATTATTTTTTGTAGAAGATTTTGCCACAAACACCCCTGCATGCATCCCTCCACCATAAATGAGTGTTTATAAACATCTTCTTTAGTCCAAGCTCTTCTGAAACAGCGTCTCAGACATCAGACAGTTGTCAGACATTTGGTGTAATGGGTTTCTGTGATGGAGCTTTTAGAGACAGTAAACTCTTCAAATCTCCGATCCCATTTAGCTGCACTGTGAAGAATTCAGACTCTGTAAGTTTCTCTAGAACTCTGAATGGTTATTATGCAGGAATTTAGGGAATTTAGGGAAATCAGTGGAATGCCAATTTAACACACAACCAGTTGACCTGTTCTGACAATGATCCCACTCTTAAACAGTAAATGCATACCTTGGATCCCTAAGAACCCATAATTCATTCCTACTGTTTACCTTGTATTTACCTTATATTTTGCTTTCTCACTTTTGTTATAGTCAATAATATTTGTCAGTTTTACACCATCATGGCACCCAACAGATCAGCTTGTCTTTGCTGTTAAATGCAGTAACCTGTAACTGCCAGGCCCTTAAAGTATATTGGTAAAACACTCACAAGGTTTGCTTTATGTTTTAAGCAAGTTTACGTTTCAAACGATACTTTACTCACATAATTCCAAACTCCCTTTTTTATATAAAATAAAAATAGTAACTAAAAAGCTCATTTCTCCCAAATATTTATCAGACATGAACATTTGGTCCAGAACTTATAAATGCATGTTATACTGCTATTAATAGTTTACTTAAGTTAAAATAAAATAATATAAAAATAATAATAAAGTAAAAATAAAATAAATAAAATAATAAAAAGTGTGGAAGCATTTCATTACAAAGTCAAAGAGATATTTAAAAAAAGTTACAGAATTAAACAGGTAAGGGATTAAGACAGGGAAAAATGATCTAGAAGGTGACAGCAGAAATGCAAACTGCTAGCAAGTTACAAGTTCATGCTCCAGTTCCTAAAGCAACTTTAGCTGGGTTCCTAAGCCTAGACTGCAGCTGAGGTGGGCAGCATTTCTTGGCCGATGTGTCATAGAAGGTTGTTCCAAATCGAAGGACTCTTTGTATACAGCTCAGAAATGCAGCCCATGTTCAGAGCGATTTGGAGGACGCAACTGATGTATCCTTCTTTCCCACAGTTCTCTGCGCACAGAGGGGGTTGGGGTTTGGGGGTGCACCACAAAAATGGTGAAAAACGAAGCCCCCACCAGCAGAGTTTGTATAAAAATGTTCATTTTTATCATTTAAATTCATTTTTGTGAAGAAAAACGAAGAGAGAGACAGGACTTTTCCTGTGAAGTCACCTTGCAGCCTGTGGTAGACTGTTCCATTTGTGTGACCAACAGGCTGCTAAGAAGACGTTTCATACAGAGGACAGTCATACAGAGGACCAGCCCTACTTCAGCTGCCCCCTAGGCTTTGAATTGTTGGCATTTTCTTGTACCTGGGCTCCCCCTACAGATGGGAAGTGTAATTTGCACTAAAGGAGACGCCACTACAGGACATGTTTTTCTGGACGAGCTGAGAGATATAGATCTGTCACTAAAAGTGAAAGAGGCATATTACAAACATTAGAAGTCTCACTAGAACCAAACACACTCTCCATTTCAGAAATTGCTGGTGGTGACCCAGTCCGAAGTTCAGCACATTATCCAGGAGCGAATGAAGGAGCTGCAGGAGCTCAGACACAATGTGGAGGTTCTTAAGGTGAGCTCAGTAACCACTAATGCTTGGTCCAGTGCTGCCCCCTGGTGTTGTGGATGCCGTGTTTAACAGACAGTAGTATTCTCCAGTTTGGAGCATCAGTGAGAACTTTAGTAAAACTGTACTGAACGCCCTGCTAGCTAATGTGTAATTTACATGTCTCTTTACTGCCATCTAGCTGTTGGGATGTATTGTTTAATTGACTCTCAGCTTTCTGCTGCCCACTGACTTCAGGGTAATGCCCACAGGGCCCAGGCTGCCAGCGATAAGATCTTCAGTGAGATGCTGCAGTCTGTGGAGCGCTGGCATGCTGAAATCTGCCAGCTTATTCAGGCCAACCTACAGGCAGCCATGGCACAGGCAAGTAGCCTACTGAACAAGTTCCCAATCCTATACTATTTAAATACACCAATCAGCCATAGCATTACAATCACTGAAGTGGAGTAGGTCACTAACATTGATTATCCATAATCCATAAAGACATGGTTAAAGATTAGCCTGCACATTATGACCAAAAACATACTGTATACTACATATTTAGGCCTACTATCTGGCCTAAGTAGATTTAATACATAATAAAATCCATATTATCATATCCACTATATTTTATGGGACAACAGGTTGAGCTGATTGTAGATGTAATATGTACCCCTCCCCCAACCTGTCTGTATAAAAAATGTTGTGTGTGTATATGTCGACAGGCCCAAAGCTACGTGGAGCGTCTGGAGCAGGAGATCATGGAGCTTCAGCGGCGAGATGCCGAGTTAAGGCAGATACTTGATACTGAGGACAACATACACTTTCTACAGGTACAACACAGTAGGGATGTCTGCCCCATTCTTACAGGTGTCTAAAATCAGTCTGCCTTTACACACATTAGTGAAAGAATGGGTGGTTTTAAAGAACTCCTGGTTCTGTACTACTGGTTCTGTAATAGGAGTCCACCGCTCCACCGCTGCAAGTCAGTTGGTGACATTTCTTCTCTCCTAGATATTCCACCATCAAATGTGGATATTATTGAAAAGTGGAAGTGTTTAGGAACCACAAAGTGTCAGACCATGTAAAGTTCCAGAGTAGGGTCTCCAGGCGAGGAGAATAGTGCATAAGGTCTCCAACTCTCTGCTCAGCTACTCAGCTACTATAGACATATTAATGTCTATAGGTTTAGAATGGGATGTCATAAAAGCTCCTTGAGGTGTAAAGTGTTAGTTTCCCAACACTTATTTTTTGCACAGAAATGTTCTATGCACACTAAAACACAGAAATGTTCTATGCACACTAAAACACAGAAATGTCAACTAGTGAACTACACATTTAACACAAATAGCATGACTCGAAGAGTAACACAGCGATACATTCTCATGACCTGTGTAATCTACATCTCAACAGAATTTCCCAGCATTGTCCATAGCCCCGGAGCCCATGGTGCCCAAAGTCTTGATAAACCCAGATTTCTCCTTCGGAGAGGTCACCAAGACCGCTACTGATATGAAAGAACACTTGGACGACATCTGCAAAAAAGAGATGAGCAATATGTCCAAAAAAGGTATTTAAGACAAATTTAGCACATGGGTTTCACCCAGTAGAGCTACATCACTAGAGGGACCATGCGCCCTTTTCACGAACATGTCCTCTTTTTGGGATCTCAAAAATGCATCATTCCGGGATTTTTTAAAATTGTGTGAAATACCCGTTTTCAGCGTTTGCTTCTACAGTCGCCATACACTCTGCAGATCTTCACAGCTCTGAACGGCTCTGTTTAAGTCCCGCTTTCTCACCGCCACTATTGGTCTACACGTGTCTGCATATACATCACCATTGGTCAAACTGCTTCCCACCACAGCCTAAAAATACCTAAACGGGAATGTAAATAAATCAGTTTGACTTTACCTCATTTAATTTTATTGACGCTTTTTTTTTTTACACTAACATAAAAACAAAAATAAACTTTATGCAAAAGTTTTAGTTTTATGTAGTTTATGTTTTTTTATGCAACATATCTTCCAAAAAAAACATTTTTAATGTATTTTATTTGAAGATATGTTGAATCGAAAAGAGATGATTTGACCATATAGGCTGGTAAATGTCATGTATTAGATTTGGTAAATGAGGAAATATTTTTGGACTAATGTTCATTAACCCACTTCTTTATTTTTTTAAAATTATTTCTACTTGTAGACATCCAACCACAACACCCTTACCATGACGGGAGGTGTGTTTCCAGCGTCCTCTATTTAAAAAAGAAAAAAAAAAGAAAAAGATAAATAATAAAATAATAAATGGTCACCCTACAGTGATAATATTCCTAGGACCAAATAAAAGCTATGAGGGGCTAGTTTGAATGTCTCTGTTCAGCTCAGGTTAACGGATCCTCAAAGGCTTCCATTAGCATTTATAAATCTATAAAGTCTTATTAAATAAATTGTAATGTTGTAATGTTCCATTAATCAGTGTGTGTGTGTGTATATATATATATATATATATATATATATATATATTGCATTTTCCCCTCACAGTGAGTGACACCCCAGTGTACGTGTTGATCCCCAGGTCTGGAGGTCGTTTTAAAGGCAAGCTGACTTTAATGTGTTACTATGCTAAAGTGCTCATGTGTTCAAATGTTTAGTATGTTTCGACTTTATCGTAAAATGCTAATCTAAATCACATTAAAGGGACTTCTGGACTTCTCCATAATGCCGACTGCCCTGGTAGCTTCTGTTCAGTATGGCTGTGATATCATGGTTGGCATTTTTGGCTTAGCATATATTATCAAGGCTAGCTATTCCTTTAAGATAGCAGTCTTGTAGGAGTACATTACTTAGTTTTTAGTAATTTTTGTCTTCATTTTCAGCCCCTTCAAGAGCTGATCACCAGGAGCCAAAAACCCGGCGGGACTTCCTGAAACGTAGGTCACTTCTGCACCGCACACGATCCAGTGATACACTGTGATACACAGAGACTGCTAACATTCAGTCTCAGAGGCAGAAGTGGGCTTTCTTAGATTGATCTGAAGCTAGCTTTTCTTTACACAAATCTTCAGTCCAAAAGAATAATTATTAAGTATAATTGCTATAAAAGCTAGTAATTGTTCCCAGATAGCAGAAAATTCCCAGTTAAGGTGTTTCCAGGTCAGTTATGGCAAATGGACTCTCGGCCAGCATTTCTTGCATGGCTTGTGATGGATTTAAACTGTGGGTTGCCATTTAACCCTTTGGTCTGTCCAGTTCCAGGCTGAACTATCCCTGGCTCTGCTGCATTGTACAGTGCTGTGAAAAAGTGACTGCCCCGGGCAGGATTTCAGAAATGTTGTGCACATTTTACAGTGGATTGGTACATATTTCAAGGGTATGCAATCTTTAGGTGCCAAATGTTTGCTCCAAATAATGTAATGTAATGTAATAAAGTAATGACCAATGTGAGTACTTCAGCTAACGACCATTCGACCACACAGGTTGTCCAGAAGACCTTAGAAAAATAGATTGTGGACACCTTTTATTCTGGAAACCGTTACCAAGCCAGTTCTCCAGTCTGGCCATTCTCCATTGAGCTCCCTCATCAGTAAGGCATTTGGATTTGCAGACCTACCACTCACTGGATGATTTTCCTTTATCACGCTATTCTGAGCAGTTTCTAGACACTGTTGTGCTGAAAAACCCAACCAGTCCTTCTGGCACCAACAATCACAAGTCGCTGAGATAACATGTATCTGCATGGTTCTGTGCATTGCACTGCTGGCGTATGATTGCATGAGTGAATGTGTACGTGTTCCTAATAAACTGCTAACTGGTTACAATAATATAACAACATAATATGAGCATGTAACCTATGAAAGTCTATCTATAACTAGTAAGTAAACTACACACCTGCCACCTGGTGTACTAAAGCTGCTGTTGTATCCTTATGTTTTCAGACCCAGTCCTACCTGTATAATTAATTATCTCTTGGCCAACAGATGCGGTCAAACTGACCTTTGACCCCAACACGGCCTATAAGGAGCTGGTCCTGTCTGAGGGTAACCGCAGAGTGGTCCGAAAGCGCACCGTGCAGTTCTACCCGGAGCACCCGGAGCGCTTTGACGGCTTCTGCCAGATCCTGTGCGCTGAGCCTCTGAGTGAATCCAGGTACTACTGGGAGGTGGAATGGACCGGAGAGTTCTCCATCGGCGTCGCCTACAGGAGCATCAGCCGCAAGGGGAAAAACTCCCACAGTCTTCTGGGATATAACGACCGCTCTTGGAGCCTGCTGTGCTCAGAGTCTGGATATTCTGCCTGGCACAACAAGATGGAAAAAGACCTGCCAATCTCAGCCAGAACCACGCGGATCGGGGTGTATTTGGACTGTGCTGAGAGCGCCTTGTCTTTCTATGCAGTCTCGGAATCGATGGAGCTCATCTACAGGTTCCAGGCTAGGTTTTCTGAGCCGCTGTATGCTGGGTTTGGAGTCGGGGCCTGTGTGTCCCTGTGCTCACTGGAGAAAAACACACAACCATACAACTGAGGGGAGGTTAACCCCTATCAGTCAAAAGCTATTATTTATTTGATTTTGTTATAATAATATATTCATATTTAAATGAAACTAAACAGATAATAATGTAATTCATTTTAATGCTATTTTATATTACCAGCTTTATTTTCATGTTTTCTTTTTGTTTAGATTTCAACATAAAGGATGTTTTATTTTTTTATTAAAAAAACAAAAACAAAAATAACCATTTGAATGCTTAGCGTATCCCAACATCTCTAACTGGCAGTTATTGGTATAGTGTAGAGAGTCAGCAAAACATGCCATAACCATAAAGTTTCTAAAGGTTCTGCATAGCCCCCAAAAGATTTCTTCTGTTTTACAAGTCAAATGATCCCTTTTTGCTTAGTGTAAGATTGAGATTGATTGCAGTGACTTTTCGGGCTTAAAATGAGAAGTTGCTCAGTGGAAGTTTTTATCTTTAGGATCATACACACAATTTCTTTGCCTCAAGGTAAATTTATGTTTTGTTGAAAAACTAATTATTTTATAGATTAGAAATGCACTATAATTTATTTACTGGATTAAACTAATTAGGGGAGGTGCATGTACAAAGGTTAAGCCATTACATTAGGTTATGGTTTATTTTCAACAGATAAACAAATTAAGCTTTCAAGCGTGCAGAAAAATGTAATGTAATGTTTGTTGCCAAAGATTTGTTTACATCATTTGAACAGAGGTGCTCAAACTTATGCATACTAGTATGTATTTGCTGTTAAATGTAATTAAATTCTTAATGGAAGTCTATAGACATCTTAACAGAGCAATATTATTGGTCCATTTAGTTTGGCTAGAGGTTGTTTTGACAGTGATCTTATAATCTCTTCACTTGTAAACCATACTGATTTTAATTTACTGTCTTTCAAAGCAGAACATTCATGTTAAATAATTAAATACATCTAATAAACGACTTTCTTTCAAATGACCTGACTCAGTAGACCTATTCATGCAAGCTAATTAAAACCCCAGGATGCAACAGACATTCTCTGTAGGCAAGGGAGAAAGAACTGACACGTCCACTTTTTAGTTTTTATCTTATATTTATTCTCCATTTCAAGCATTCTACAGCACGTCTTCAGCCGCCACCCCAGTTAAGATAGTGGAAAAGAAAAACAAAAAAAAAAAGAGAAACCAGTCAAAAGGTGAAGCCCATATAGCTGAGCTTAGATATTCTTCTGCTTTAAGCACAGACCACCAGTTTCACGCATTTAAACAAGTCAATTGAAAATCATCCAAATACACAGTATGAACAGATACTCCATCGGCTTTCTCACATACCTTTTACACTTCTTTTACACCTCATGTCCGCATCCCTCTTATTCCTTTCTATCCACTCACTTTTTCTACTTTTAGCCTCCACATCACAGAACCTTTCTACTGATTCTACTGAAAAGTTCCACCAACATCATCATAGAAACGACAGGTTCAAAAGTACAGCACAAGCCAAAAATTTTAGTGTCACTAATATCAACGCAAGGTTAATCACAGGTTGAGTCAGTATGGTTTACTGCAAAAAGACAAAAAAAAAGAAACCCCTAGCACTTTCAACATGTTTTAAGTGACCATCTCTTTTAAAGACATGAAAAATAGAGTCAAGTTAAGTGCCAAGTTGTTGTTTTGTACCCTATGAATAGTGTAGTGTTCATGGTGTGGTGCCTTTGATGCCTTCTGCTTATGGCTCTAAAGCATTACTACTGCAGACATCATTACAATTACTATAGTTAAAACAATAGTTTGGAGCAGACTCATTTACTCAAGCCCATCAACCCCACATGAAGTCAATCAGCCATCAGCCATGTTGACCAAAGACTAAATGTAGCTAACGGAAGTAAGTAACGGAAGCTCATGTAGACTAATTAGCTTCAGGCAACTGAATTCCTAAGTCATGAAACAGCATGCTGAGTTGTTACACAAACTGTTAGTCTATCAAAACACCCTTACTCCTGTATTCTGTGACGAAATGTACTTTTGCCCATTTTTACATAATTTGCCCAGCACAAATCTTTGAACTCCAATCTTTGATGGCTCGTCAACTACATCAGATTTCTCACTGATCTATCCCTTTAGCAGACGTGCTGAGTTGAGCTAGGTGTTACAGCACAGATCAAACTGTAGTGCATATCCTTTCCAGAATTTGTATTGCGACCCACTGAGACATGAAACCAGCATTTAAGAGCTTTTTAACCATTAAGATCTCACGGCTACATCACGTTTAGAGTGTTTCAATTTCAGTACCACCACCAGCAAGGCTACAACATCTAGAGCTACGTTTGAACAATCAGATTGAAAAGCTAAAACACAATTAATTAAAAAAAAAAAAAAAAAAAAAAAAAAAAAAAAAAAAAGAAAAGCAAGAGCTGCCACTGTTTTGTCTTTAGCTTTAAGAACTGGGCTCGTACATAAGGCAGGGTTTAACATAACAACAACAACAATAACAAATGGCCTCCTGCAGATGCTGCTACTATAAATAATACATGGTTCTAAAATGTACAGTACAATCCCAAGGGTTAAACCTGCTCCAGAAATGCTGAAATGCTGACACGCTGGGCTTCCTCTCTTAGCTTTAACCAAAAAGACTTTTAGGGAGTGGTCCCTAAAGACAGTGTAAGAGGAGTCCAAAATTAGGCTTATGCCAGTCACCGGATTGAGGTGATTTTTTCAGCAGTTCTATTTCAACTCTTTTGGTTGGTATTATGCAGAACTTTACAGCTCAGAAAATAAAGAAATCACACACTAACTGGACTTGCAGCATTGTAAGCTCAAACAGTACCAGCATTAATAAAGTTACACACACACATACACACGCATACTCGCTGAATCAAGTCCCTGTAAGTCTCCAGCAACCCTGTCATGATGTGTAGTTACAGCACTCGTTGTCCATGGATGATGACATCATCAAACTCCTCCTGTAACAGAGATAAACAGAAACTCTTACCACACCTGAGGCCAGATTCCCAGATCGAAAAAACAAGTCAAAGCCTAGAACTCCCAATTGTGATTCAGTTCAAGGTTGGGCTTTGAGTCCATTGATGCTTACACTGGCAGCAGGGCAATGCATAAAACTGCAGATACGGGCCAGAAGATTCAGGTAATGTTCACATCAACTATCAGTAAAAACAAATGTGATCACAGTGTTTTTGACTGCTGGCGCCAGAAGGGCTGGTTTGAGTTGCTCTCAAGACTACTGATCTCCTGGCATTTTCAGCACAACAGTCTTGAGAGTTTACTCAGAATGGTGCAGTAAAGAAAAACATTCAATGAGCAGCAGTTCTGCAGACGGAAACGCCTTGCTGATGAAAGACGTCCTGGGAAAACGGTCAGACTGGTTTAAGCATACTTCCAGCATGATAATACACCATGTCACAAGTCCCAAAAAAAGGCACTTAAAGTGGTTTCATGAGCTTGACAATACATTCATAGCCTTCAGTGGTCTTTAGTGACACATACACAAATACATACATACATACACACACAAACACCTTCTACATATTGGGGTATTTTATGTGTGCGCACATCTGTGCAAGTGTGTGGACTGAAGCTGACTCACCTCTTCACTCTCTCTCTCCTCTTCATCATCATATTCATCTTCCTCATCTTCATCCACCTCTGGAGTACAGGCACCTGCAGATTTGAGTAAAGCCTGCAGTCCCTTGTTGGGCCTGTAGAGAGCGCAGTAGAGTGGTGTATGTCCGGCGTAGGAGCGCTGATCCACAGAGGCTCCAGCTCTGAGCAACAGCTCAACCACAGCACAGTTCTGAGACTCCACCGCCCAGTGCAGCGGAGTCCGCCCAGAACCCTGATCCTATAGGGAGGAACAGAGAAAGACAGAAAGAAACAAACAAAGAGAGAATGAACGAACGAACTGTTACATACTTATGTTACGGCTGTACATACAATACATTGCTTACTGCAGCACTGATACCTCAGAAGTGGTAAAATGAAAAAAATATTCTGTTATTGAAAGACATTTTCATGATACAAAATATTTACTGCAGTACACATGATCACAGACAAAATACACCAGTACCAATGTATTCTTAACAACTACTATTTATGAATACTGCCCTATAATTGTACAGTGATTTATATTTGAAATGTGGTGCACTTCATTCAGTTAAACCAGATTAATTACATTCTCGGTCATGAAACATGCACTTAGTCAGTGTTCTGATGCACTGATGAGATTCTCGATATGCCTAGAAATGTCTATATACCTATTTAGATCTTATGACACATAAACTATGACAAACTTAAAAATGGAACATCAAAATCTTATATTTAAAAACATCACATTAAAAATGACATTTCAGAATACTTCCAAATATTTCTTGGTGTACGTGACTAATTGTAGTTGAGTATAGGACCGGAAAAATGCACCAAATTCTTCAAAATCTCAAAAACTGCAATTGCAATTTGACAGTTCTCGGCTGCATTTGGACAGACAACCTTCAACAACATGACAGCCAAGAAAGTCAGCCTACAAAACTGGAACTGGTTTTTGGAGTAATTTGGGACACAGCCCTGGTATCTTACCCTCTGGTTAACGTCAGCTCCAGCTTTCAACAGCATGCTGATTATGTCACATCGTCCTTTCTGAACAGCCAAGTGGAGAGCACTCACTCCTAGACAGAGAGAGATGGAGAGAAAAAGCATTTAAAGCATTGTACTTCAAACTGTATGAAATGCACCCTCAAAGTACATCAAAATAAAAAAGGCATCTGGATACAACCTACAATACACTCCACCAACTATCAACAAGTCCCAAAAATTCCCAAGATTATTCAACAGTCAAGTGAGTCAGCTTCCAGTGAAACAGAGTGAAAGATTAGACTATTTGCAAGGTTGAGTCAGCAGCACCAAGTATGGTAACGTGCGTGTCCGTGTTACAGTACAAGAGGACAGTCAGAAAACACCTCTTTAAATGTGATGTGCAGGTCTTGTGAACAAAAGAAGCAGATGATTCTTAGAGGCAGGTTACTTTATTTAAAGTGACAGGTAGGTCAATATTAAACTGACTTGAGAAAACAAGAAAGACTGAATGCGTACCGGCATAATTGGTGATGTTTAGGTGCTTCAGTGCAGGGCGGGTGTAGGACGTGAGCTCCCTCACACACTCCGTCCGCTGCTCTCTCACTGCAAGGTGCAAGGGAGTGTGTCCTCCTCTTTCCTGAAGCTCGGCACAAGCCCCGGCCTCCAGCAGTGCATGTACGCACTCGCTGCGGCCTACAATCACCGCCAAATGCAGAGAGGTCTGAGAGAGAGAGAGAGAGGGACAAGAGAGGTGGCGGCAATGTAGGAGAGGGAGCAGGAGGAGTAAATAAAAAAAACGCAGCTGAGGTGTAAATGTGTAGCAGAGCTGCACAGCGTAATGTACTGTTACAGTGATGCTGGTCTTTGCAATGCTGATCTGACAACCTTGCGATATACTAACAAATTACCATTTTTTAAGGGCCAGGTTGAAGCATTTGTACCATATGTGACAATATTGATATGGAATCTACTGACTATCAATAGACTAACAATTGATAAACAAGGATGTACTGATCTAGAGACTCTGTAAGGGTGTTACAGAGAGGCAAACTCAGAAGACTTTGGGCTGAAGTTCAGGGCGGATTCGAGGAAGGAGTATGAGAAGCCAGGCCCACCGGTAATTGAGCTGGAAGAAGAAGGGAGGAGATGGGGTGGAGGTGGGTGTGACGTTGTTTGTCACGAAAGTGAAGTGAGAGTGGAGGGTATATATAGTGCAAAAGAGGGGGAGTTCGGGGAGTGGTGCCTCTCCCAAAATTTTGTTATGTCACAACTCCACTTGGTTATAAATACAGTAAAAGGAATAAAATGCAGACATTTTAGTTCAGTAGTCCAGCATTGACTTAACATTCTGCTCTTTTAGAGTACATAAACCATTGACATTTTTAAAAATCCAGTATATTCTCAAACATCTGCCAGTACTGATATGATTCTGGATGGATATTATCCATAACAATTGTTTCCTCAGTTCCTATGGCTTTTCTGCCACAGTCAGTATCATTATTTGTCAACAAGTTGCTGTAGCCCCAGATTTCTGAAAGGGACTTATTTATCTGTTTTGCTAATGGTGCAAATAATAATAATAATAACATTAATAATAATAATAATACAAATAAAAATAACTGTGGTGGGCTGATCAGGTGGATATTGGTGTATTGGTTTTTGTGAAATCACAAAAACCAATTCAAAACATTACTTTTTTAAAAATAGTTTACCTATTATAGTATAATAGGTACTACAATAGTATGTGACCTGTATGGACTGTGGAGATAACTAAAATCTTATAACTAGTATCTTCTAAAACTTTAACAATGCTTACACACCAAACTGCCAAAGATAAACTGAAGAGAGCATCCTCATCAAATATCATCTGTCCCACAACACTGTTTTTAAATTAACCAAGGTATTCACAATTTAACAAATAGGAAAATAGTAGTTTACTACTGTGTGTTAGTAAGCACCAAAGAAATTCTAACACATAGCAGCCTGATCACTTTGTGGTATTATGTGAATACCCTATTGTGAGAGAAACCACCCTACATTATCATTTTTTTCTGGTTTTGCTATTTTAGGCACTGTGTTCAGGGAAATTATTGTATTGTATTTCATAAACCATGAACAACATTTCCCCTACATTCCAAATACAATTATTGCTATTTAGAGCATTTATTTGCAGAAATGACAACTGTTCAAACAATGCAAAGAAATTATTATATTAAATTTTAACAACACAGTATTAATATTTAAACATTGAGAGCATTCAGTAGTGTCTTAAGTTTGTTTTTAAGATCTGTATATAGGCATGTATGTATGTATGTATGTATGTATGTATCTCTGTGTCTCCACTGACCTGTCCCAGATCATTCTGGATGTCCAGGTATGGCGTCCAGGTGTGGTTGAGGGAGATGAGCTCCAGCAGGTATTGCACGAAGCCCCACTGCTCATGGATCAGCGCCAGATGCAGTGCACTACCAGAACAGGAGAAGGTCAAGAGGTCAGTAGACACAAAACAACAGCAGTAGGCCAGGAAAAGATCCAAAGACTCCACCTAATGTTCCAGATGGTACCTTACAGCCAGCTCAGTACCTGAACAATGACATTAGATTTGTGTGGGTATATGCACCGAAAACAATCATCCTAACTTTTTACATGACCACTGTCCAACTTCTCTTCAGCCCATAAAATGTATACAGTCCTGAAGGGTTGCAGCGGTATACAGGTTTTGGGTACACCATGGTGTGTGAATTTCATACAGTTGCAGCCCTAGCATCTTGCCACACAGGTGACACTCTAATAGTCTGGCAGTATCACTTTAAGCACTCTCTCTACCAATTAAGATGACAATGAAGAGGTTTTTTTTTTCCTGGACCTGCAACTGCTTGCTCTGCACGTTCATTCTGATTAATTGTGAAAGCTGTTTTTCAAGCCCAGGAACAGTCCTGATAATCTTTGGTCCTCCTGAAATAAGGGGTGTGGTGTTCGCTTCCAGCCAAACCTGCCAATTATCCTCCAAATATGTTCAGGGAAATCTGGGAATTTGGAAATGACTAAACTGGGGAACACGCTGAGGAAAAAATAAGGAAAAAGAGGGCAGTACATGCTGAAACACTCCTCATAACTTAACTGAAAGGGGAAGTGCTGGATTGCTTGAGGCTGTATATAAAGAAGTGACGTCTCAAAAACAGATCTATGTGAACTTTTCTAGCTACACACACACAATATATATATACACATATACATATATACACATATACATATATATATATACACACATATATATATATATACACACACATATATATACACACATATACATATATATATATACACACACATATATATACACATACACATATATATATATATATATACACATATACATATATATATATATATATATATATATATATATATACACACACACACATATATATACATATACATATATATATATATACACACACACACATACACACACACACTTTATAGGCTGGGGAGGGATCCGTGCATCATGCTTTTAGTACAAAAACAGAGGGAATTTGGTGGGGGTTATTTTATGGTACTGGCCCTTTAAATAACTTATTATGAACCGGGTCGAGTTGTCCAGTCTGGTACGCAATGCGCATCAAAACATAAAGATGGACATGTCGGTTAAATCTTTAAAAACATTCAAACGTCTTAATCTAACAGCATTGGTACGTACGTGTCTCCGTCTTCCGACACGAAGCTCAGAGTCCTCCAGAGCTCCTCTTTCCTCTGCTCTTCGGCCCTGGCTCTCTCTCCTTCCCCTGCCGCCTTCTCCTCAGCCTCCTCCCCAAGCAGCACGGTTCTGATCCCGGCCGACAGGCTCTCCACCGCTGCCTCGTCTGTGATGGAGTCCCCGATAGCGGAGTCCAGTCGCTCACCTCCTCCGCCGCCCAGAGACACACACTCCCCGGTCTGACCCTCGCCACTTCCCCCGCAGTCAATCGGGAGCCCCCGGGCCCACGGCCGCTCCGACACTCCCTCGCTTTCGGGGTCGAGGAACGAGTCCAGCCCGCTGTCGCACCAGTCCTCAGGGGGGATCTCCGAGCGCCCCTGCTCGGCCCCAGGCCGGCCATCCTGCTTTCCACATCCGCTCTGGAAGTCTTGTGAGAACCGTTGATGCGCCCACTCCATTTATGATCATTTATAACACTATGAAAACTGCACTTGTGTCGTTTTCACGAGCCACTTTCGCCACCTTGCTCTGCCTCCGGAGCAGCGAACGAGCTTTTTTTTACGACAACGGAAAGCTCGCGCGCACCTAGCTAGCTAGCTGGCTGGCTAACGAGCTAATCGGCTAGTCCGAGTTTAGCTTAGCTCCGACCGTTTTGTTTTTGGGGCCCTTTCTCGTCACGGATCAAATTCCGCCACAACAACAACGCCAGGCGCCTTAGCGGCGCGATTCAGTCCCGTTTCCATGTCTGTGTCTGCACCATTTTAAACCCCCTAACCAGCCGTGCGAGCAGCAGTAGCAGCACCACCACGGCTAGCCACCGTCCAAGTTTCCAGAAAAAGCCTCTCGCCTTTCGCTGGCTGTGTAGGTGATTTCCCGGGGAATTCCCAGCCCGGACCGGTTCGATTGGGGATTTTGTTACAGGGGCGTCTCAAATTGCTCCGTGCTCCCTACACCCTACTGCCTTTATAGCACATTTGCGTAAGGGCCCTAAAAAAAGTGCTCACAGCACTAGCTAACTTTTTTTTTGTATCTCTAAGACACAAATCTAGGTTGCTGCTGTGTAGTACCTAAAATTAAAACTTCCCTACTGTATTTATTAACATATATTAACATATATCTGCTGCTGATTTTTTTTTCTTTCTTTAAATACATGATCAGGATGGTGCAGCGTTTCAAATATACAGAGAACAGTTTGGTTAACCTCTAATGCTGTATTTGAGCACTAAATATTAATATTAGTATAATTGCGATGCATCTATCTATCTATCTATCTATCTATCTATGTATTGATCGATCGCCCGATACATTGTTACATTTATTATATTGAACATAGACATATATCCATTTATTAAGAAAATGTATGTACATCGTCCCTCACAGTAGTACAAAAAAAGAGAACAGAAATTTGCGAAATACTGAATATTTATACCTTAACTTACACATACATATACACACATACACACTTGTACACACTTGTATATGTATATGTACACACTTACATATACATATACACACATTATACACACTCTATTTACAATATTGCACTGGTTTAAAGCAGTTTAAATAAAATCTGAATGTTTACATTATTTACAAAGACACTGGATAGGTGTGAATTCAGGTGTAGTGTGGGTGGGGAGACGTCTTTGTGGGTGCAGTGTAAAACCAATGTCAGCAAAGATACCTTAAAATACAAATATTATTATGTTATTATTATTATTATTATTATTATTATGTTATATGTATAAATGACATATATAGGCTACATAGGCTTAACCCCCTATACAGCAGCTTAGCCGATGAGTGTTCTGTTTACCTCTCACATGAACCACATAAACGTGCAAGTCAGGAGAACCAGCTCTTCCTCTGGGAAAACAGCAAAAGCCACAGTTATAGACTTCATCCCAATCCCACGCTAATAAACGGAAATCTGACACCCAGAAGCAAAGAGTATTTCTGCAGTCTTTATTTATGTAGTCTTTATTTAAGGGACTCCCTTCTGGTACTCCCCTGCAGGCATCTTTAATGTGTGCATTGGTACAGTGCTGTCAGCATTACAGTTCCCACACAAATCCCCTAGCAATGAGGCCAACACCCGACCCGCCCGAATTCACCGAAATTTACCATTACTGATAAAAATAGAGAAAAGTGTGCATAGAGAAAAGGGGTAATTTCTCTAGTGTTTTATTATTCTGAAAGTGTTTATGAATCTAATGCCTCTCTTTATCCCTTAGATTTCAACAGTTCTTGTCACAGACATATGCAAATGATTTCAGTGATTTTTACATAGGGCATCAAACTCATTCATTTTAAAGAACATGAGGGATTAATTATGCAAATTATCCTTTAAATATTGTGATAAAAGGGGGAAATTGTAAATTCTTCATTGAAAACTGCTGAATGCAATTGTCAGTAAGAGATATTTTAAGTCTTGAGCCCTAGTCTTACCTAAGGGCCTGTACACATGCACCAGACTGAGCACTGTGCTTGTACTGAGCAAGGCAAAATAATTCTATTAAACCTACAGCAGCTTAGACAGCAGCTTAGCCGATGAGTGTTCTGTTTACCTCTCACATAAACCACATAAACGTGCAAGTTGGGGAAAACAGCAAAAGCCAGTTATAGATATAGTTATCTATAGTTTGGTTCCAGATCTACTTTGACTGGATTCTGTTCACACTTGTCATTAAAATGTGTCCCCAGCGTTACCAGATGAGATCGGATTTGACTCCCCTGTTTTACTTCTCATCAAAATGCTCCTGCTCACTGTGAACAGTGTGGAGGAACCGAGGGGGTTCTACTCCCTCCTGCTCCTTTAACTGCCATTGTCATTATTTGTCATTTTTGGTTTATGCAGAATTAGCCATTTTAACCATGACTCATGCTGGGAATTTCAGCTGAACTGCATGTGCCAGTCAGCCATGCAGTACTGCATCCACGTGGTGAGCGTATGGCCCCCCCATACCACCACCTCAGCACTAGATGCTTCATCATTTCATAGGGCGAGAGATATTGTGTAATATGCTGAAGTGCCTGGGCCTTTATCGACCACCCAAGCACCCAAGCACCCAAGCAGACTAGTGAACTAGGGGCAGTGAGTACACACACACCCAGAGCAGTGGGCAGCCAACTCCAGCTCCCGGGGAGCAGAGAGGGTAAAGGGCCTTACTCAAGGGCCCAACAGTGGCAGCTTGCCGAGCCCGGGTATCGAACCCACAACCTTGTTATCAATAGCCCGGTGCTCTAACCGCTGAGCCATCACTGTCCACTGTCCATTGGTGTGCCAACTATGAAAATAAATTAATAAAATTTAAGTTTTATTTTTATAACTAATAAAAAATAATAAATGAGTTATATATATTAATCATGATTTCTTGGCGCGTATTTCTGGGATGAGAATGGTTCACTTTATTCATGGTAAATTCACCAATGCAGTCGCTTCGCTCTTCCACACACACACGATGTGTTATTTGGTGAACCAGCAGGTGGCATTACAGACACACTGAAACCTCTCCATCCCTTTCAAACAAAGAAACGTCCTCTCATCAGGCCCTGATGATGTCATGTTCATGAGGTTCCGCTCGTCTTCAGGGAAGATCAGCACCAGGGTTGTTTTGGATGCAGTGCGACACTTTTCTCACGAATGATCTGAAGGGATGATTCATATCTTTCAGTTTTGGCATCGGTACTGGCCAGACATGCTGGATTCCTAACCCTTCTAGAGGTTTAGGAGCAAGGCCTTGAGCTTGGCGTGACCATGGTGCTGACCATGGGGAGTTTGAATCCGACATGGGACAGTTACAGGTTTTAGTGCTAATCGCCCAAATAAAACTGCTGATAATCATACTGTTATGTGGTGAGTTAGACAGGTTTATCATACAAAATAACAAACCCTGTAACTAAAGCCCTATTTGGGCGAGGTCAAACGCATGTACAGGGTGTTCTGGGGTCATTTCCTCTTGTTTGTAATTTTATTTTCATCCTGTGTGATGAACACGGTGGGCTCCCCCTATCCAGATGGCTCACCCAGATGTCATTCCTGTGAGATCATGCCACTCTTAAAAAATAAAGGTGCCACAAATGGTTCTTTCTTAGCAAAGCCATAGAACAGGGGTCTTCAAATCTGGTCCTCCAATCCAGCTTCCAGTCCTGGTACTTTGTAATTCTTTGTAGGTGTGACACTACGTGGCCAATCGATTGCATTAACTGTCCCTTAACTTCCAGCGAGAACAAAATCCAGGACTGGAAACTGGATTCAAGGTCCAGATTTGAAGGTCTCGACCATTGGTTTCATATAAAAAGCATTTTTCTAAAAAAGCTGTGTGTGTGAAGGATCTGTAAATTGGTGACTTTGTTAAACATTTCAAATTGACATCTACTTCACACATATGTTCATTTAACCGAAATGGGTCTTTCTTGAACCAAAAATGGTTCTTTTGTATATTGTGGCTCAAAGAACCCCTCTGTAGCACCTTTAGTGTTGTTTACGTACTACAATGATAGCCTTCGTTAGCTAGCTATATTTACTGTAAATATAAGGTAATATCACAGTATGACACAATCGCTGAGGACAGCTGTCTCTATATATACCATTCGCCCTTGGTGTGTCTTGTCCAGATGGTCTCCCGTTGCAAAGAATTAGCCCTTAGGCTAAACAGTTTTCCAATGGAAATACCGTGCAGGGCGCATGAGTAAGACTGTAAGCTACCATTGCAGGACGCTATGATGTTTCCTCCTTATGAGGTTTATAGCAGAAAACAGAGATACGCTATATGGACAAAAGTATTGGGATACCTGCCCATTCCTTGTTTCTTTTTACATCAAAGGGTTTTAAAAGAGAGTTTATCCTGCTTTTGATGGAGTAACTATCGCTACTATCCAGGGAAGGGTTTCTACTGGATTTGGGAGCATTGCTGTGAGGATCTGAATGCATTCTGCGACAATTAGTGAGGTCAGGATGTTGCATGAGCACCACCTCAACTGGATGGAGCACAAACCATCATTCCAGAGAACACAGTTCCACTGCTCCACAGGTCAATGCTAATGGGGCTTATACCCCTTTAGTCCACGCCTGGCATTAGCCATGGTGCCAATCGGTTAATGTTTATCTGCACCAGCAGTGGGTGTGCATTTGCACATCTGGGTCAGCAATAAGAGCAACTTTAAAGTCGCTGAATGCATTCATTAGAAGGGGTGTCCACAGACATTTGGACATGTACAGTGGGGCAAAAAAGTATTTCGTCAGCCACTGATTGTGCAAGTTCTCCTACTAGGTCTGTAATGTTTATCATAGGTACACTTCAGCTATGAGAAATCCAGAAAATCACATTGTAGGATTTTTAAAGAATGTATTTGTAATTTATGGTGGAAAATAAGTATTTGGTCAATAACAAAAGTTCAACTCAATACTTTGTAACATAACCTTTGTTGGCAATGACAGAGGTCAAACATTTCCTGCAAGTCTTCACCAGGTTTGTGCACACTGTAGCTGGTATTTTGGCCCATTCCTCCATGCAGATCTCCTCTAGAGAAGTGATGTTTTGGGCCTGTCGCTGGGCAACACAGATTTTCAACTCCTTCCCTTTTTAGAAAAACAGTCCCAAAGCATGATGTTTCCACCCCCATGCTTCACAGTAGGTATTGTGTTCTTGGGATGCAACTCTGCATTCTTCTTCCTCCAAACACAACAAGTTAAGTTTTTACCAAAAAGTACTATTTTGGTTCCATCTGACCACATGATATTTTCCCAATCCTCTTCTGGATCATCCATATGCTCTCTGGCAAACTTCAGACGGGCCTGGACATGTACTGACTTAAGCAGGGGGACACGCCTGGCACTGCATTTTGGTACCTGCTCACTGCAGGTCATTCATCAGGTTCCTCCGTGTAGGTCTGGGATTTTTGTTTACCGTTCTCATGGTTCTCATTTTGACCCCAGGGTATGAGATCTTGCGTAGGGCCCCAGATTAAAGGAAGATTATTATTGGTCTTGACTGTCTTCCATTTTCTTACAATTGCTCCCACAGTTGATTTATTCACACCAACCTGCTTGCCTATTGTAGATTCACTCTTCTCAGCCTGGTGCAGGTCTGCAATGTTCTTCCTGGTGTCCTTCGACAGCTCTTTGGTCTTGGCCATGGTTAAGTTTGGAGTCTGACTGTGTGAGGTTGTGGGCAGGTGTCTTTTATACTGTTAGTTCAAACAGGTGCCATTAATACAGGTAACGAATGCAGGACAGAAGAACTTCTTAAAGAAGAAGTTACAGGTCTGTGAGAGCCAGAAATCTTGCTTGTTTGTGGGTGACCAAATACTTATTTCCCACCATAATTTACAAAAAAATTCTTTAAAAATCCTACAATGTGATTTCCTGAAGTTGAAGTGTACCTATGATGGAAATTACAACTCTCTCCCATCTTTCTAAGTAGGAGAACTTGCACAATCAGTGATTAAATACTTTTTTGCCCCACTGTAGTGTAGGCCAACCTAAAGATTGACAATGCTCCAATCAAATGTCAGTGGACTAGCCACACTACTCATGAAATAGCCATGTGGTGCTGAATTAGCAGTGGGGCTATATTCTTTGCATGAAAGGATGTTAGCCAACCAGCTAACAGCAAACTACAGCTTACTGCTGCTTTCCAAACTATGCCCAGACATTCTCACCACTCATGAAATAGCCACGTGGTGCTGAATTAGCAGTAGGGCGACATTCTCTGCCTGAAATGATGTTAGCTAACTGCTGCTATCCAAACTATGCCCAGATGGGTTCCCACTTGTGAAACAAATCAGTAATACAAGCAGTGAATTAGCCCTGGAGCTACAGTTTTGTATGGAATGGAACAAATCGAGCTACAGCCAAATGACTGAGGGTTGAAAAATGGTACTTAAGCATAGCTGAATAAGACTGAATTACCCTCTTGGTGAAAAAAAACGTTTTTTGTTTTTTTTTATGGCTGCTAATCACTATATTGAGTCTCCTAGCTCTCCTAGTACACAACACACACACACACACACACACACACACACACACACATATATATATATATATATATATATATATATATATATATATATATATATATACACATATACATATATATGAAGGAAAAGCATCACAATTCCTTTTGGAACATAAAATGTTAAACGAGCCCTAATAATAATAATAAAAAAAAGAATACACAATAGAAATGAAGGACATGGGCACTTTGGTACAGTGGTACTGTGGTACAGTATGTGGTACACATGCCCTTTTTGTCTGATATGAAGTCACGCCATTCCATCCAGCGTGAGTTGGCAAATGAATGAGTGTGAATGAGAAATAAAGGAGAGAGGGAGAGGTCTCACTGGGAATGACTTAAGGGTCTTTTGAAGGTGAATGAGAGTGTGAGTGTGATCCTGCAGTAAACTGGGTGTGCAAATGAACTGGTAAGTGAGGCGGGTGAGGTGCTAAAAGGTGAATGAGTTCAGTTGGTTTAAATAAAACCACTCAGTTTCTCTCTCTCTCTCTCTCTCTCTCTCTCTCTCTCTATCTATCTCTCTCTCTCTCTCTGCATTGCAGGTTTTCACTAAGTTACTCCTTATATCTCCACACCACACACACATAGTCTCTCTCTCTCCTCCCCCACGGTCTCACAAAGCGAGCGAGCGAGCGAGAGAGTTTGCCTTGTACAAGCCATTGTTTGCAGATGAGGTGCAATAAGATTCTGTGTCTGTATGTGTCTGTGTGTGTGTGTGTGTGTGTGTGAGAGAGAGTCATTCACTCTAAATTAAATAAGTAGATTTATGACTGTATTGGTTTTCTCCCACTCTGTCTTTGTTGGTAGTGTGTGTGTGTGTGTGTGTGTGTGTGTGTGTTCTCTTGTGTTTCTCTTCTATATAAGGTGTGTGTTGTGTTACTGTGTGAATGTGTGCTTTTTTGTCTGTTGCATTAATTTGTATGTTGTGTGTACACACGTGTGTTATTGTGTGTGTATGTACCTAATGCATGCAGTGAAGCCTGTCCATTTGAGAGAGAGAGAGAGAGAGAGAAAATGTAAAAATGAATGGTGTACTGCATAACATTGTGTATGTGTGTGTGTGTGTGGCATGAGAAAAAGACAAGGAGATACAGAGGAGGGAGAGAAAGAGAGAGTAGAGACTGAGCGAGAAACAGAGAAGGAGAGGGAGAGAGAGAGAATGAGAGTAGTATTAGTAGAGAGAGAAGGAGAGAGAGAGAGAGAGAGAGAGAGGGAGAGAGAGAGGGAAAGAGCTGATATAGAAGGAGGGCGGTAAAGGCTCTTGCAGCTGCTTTCTGCTTACATTGCACTTTTCCCTGGTCATTCCTCAAGAACTCCCCACAGGCACACACATACACACACACACACACTGGAGTATTGCTGTCTGTATGAGGAGGTTCTCTGTATGCTTCTGAAGGAGTGTGTGTAAATTCTGCTGGGCTCCACCTAACCTAGTCCTAACATCCTTAATCTCTCTCCCTGTCTCTTACACACACATCTAACCCAACCCTTACCCTAAAGTCAGCAACCCTCTTGTATTATGCCCTCGGTTATCTGAAGGCATGAACTGACGTGGGAACTGTAGATTGATGCTGATTTATTTTTCATGTACACTTCTGCTGTATACTAACATTCATGTGACTATACCTAAACCAGCATTACCTAACCTACCTGACCTAACCATGGGGTTTAGAGATAGACTGATCAGTGTTTTGAGGGGCTGACATGATCGCCCATTGTTTTAAGCTCAATCAGCCAATCACCGATACTGATCGAGGGTGGCTGTAATGTTCTCCTAAGATGAAATCTATGGGAATTCACTCACATGAACCTATGAATTTCCATGCAGATCTGCACTGTGGAGCTCCGAGTGGAAACACATCTGAAAAGGCCTGCTTTGTATATCTAGCGCTAAAAACTCCATCACTTTGAACGTGATTCTTTTAGCTTTCTGACTGCTGCTGCTGTACTTTTGGTGGTAGAATTTTGGTCTGCGCTGTTTACTGGTTTGTTTGGTTAGTGGTGGTTTTAGCTCTGCTGGGTTCTGATACTCACTGTACTGGGTTGAGTGATGTACTCTCAAAAGGGGGAGATCCAGTTGATGGTGTTAAAAGTCTGTACTCTACTTCCTCTATGTGACACATTAGATTTACACCAAAAAAAATGTTAAAATCCTTTGTAGGAGCAGTGGTAGCTAAGCGGTTAGAGCACCAGGCTATTCATGACAGGGTTGTGAGTTCGATACCTGGGCCTGGCAAGCTGCCACTTCACCCTCACCCATCGGGCGCTGCAGCAGTGACTGCCCACCACTCCAGTGCTCACTATTACTCTGTGTGTGTTCACTGCACGGGTGGGTTTTAAGCGGAGGTCAAATTCCATCTGTGTCCAACAGTAATGGTTAATGGTGAATGTGCTTGTCTTGTCCTGTTTATGAGCTCCATAGTTCCATCTTGCGGTTGAACAAGAAACCTGCAACTATTATCTGATTGGCACTCAAGTACGCCAGAGAAATATCAGCCAATCAACTTTTTCAGAAAATTGGATGATACCGAAACATAGCCAATCGATGTTCCATGTTTAATGGAGTTCAAATAATACATCATCAAACATTAGCTTAAAATATCGGCCAAATCTAAACAGCTGGTTGATAATCAATCTTTTTTAAGCATCTTTCTGCCAATATCTATTTGATTTTTATATCATATGTTGAGTGGCCACGTACACTGCTAACGAGTAGCAAGCTGGTGTCTGGGTGGAACTCACACTTATGAACTTTGGTTCCATTTTCCATTCATCAATCTTTGCTCATACCTACAGGATACACATACGGTATATTCTCTGTACAACTGTGTGCACCAGAATGTGACCCCCGTACCGTGATACCCATAAAGGTAAATATCCAGTCCCCACAACGGGCTAAATACGCACACACACACACTTCTCCTTTCTCCTCTTGCTGCAAAGCCTAATGTCCTAGTGTACCCCGATCAGTAGAGGATCAGCAGAGAGCACAGTGGTGCTGCAGTGCAGGTCTACTGCTCTAACCAACCCTACACATGCACACACACACACACACACACACACACCAAGATGAAAAAAACATGAATCAAACTTCTGCACACTGACGAAATAAAGCAGATATGACTCAGGCTGGTCAGCCGTGTCTGTGCAGTTGGGTTATTATGCAGTGTGTGTGTGTATTTGTGCTGTGTCTGCATTATGTATATGTGTGTGAATGTGTGTGTTGTTCTGCAGTGTGTATTATGAGTCTTATGTATGCAGGGATTCCCTTTTGAAGCAGTGGTTTACTTTCTAACTGCAGTTCATTCCTGTACAGTAATGCAGTTTAGTTAACACACACACACACAGGGTGCACTGTGTGTGGGAGTGTGCCATCAGCCATTACATTATAACTTAATGTTCTGTTGGTCATCCTTGTGTTGCCAAAACAGCTGTGACCCCTCTGAAGGTGTCCTGTGGTATCTGGCATCAAGACGTTAACAGCAGATTCTTTAAGTCCTGTAAATTGTGAGGTAGGCCCTGTGAGCCTTGAGTTCCCATAGCCCTGTCACCAGGTTCACTGTTTGTCCTTCCTTAGCGCACTTGTGGTACGTATTGACCACTGCATACCAGCAACACCCCATGAGACCTGCCTGATGCTTTGGAGATCGGACCCAGTCGCCTAGCCATCACAATTTGGCCCTTGTCAAAGTTGCTGAGATCCTTATCGTGAGTTCACACTACCACACGACAGAGCAAGAATTTCCTATGGGAGCAACATGGTCCCAGAGTGACAAGCAACAAATTTATGCAAAATAAGTGACATGAGAGATTACATGGTGCCTAATGATGTGGTGAAGCGACACTCTAAATGACTGCCTCCCTAGCTTTTGATCTCTTTTTTTTACTACTGGCACTTCATTCCTATTCTCAACAGTGCTAAACAGTGCTAATCCTGCCCATATACAGGGAATAATACACATATGTTACAATGATTTCAATAAAAAAAGTAGCGATACATATATAATATTTGCCAATTCATTAACTCGTCGAAAGCAGAGCCTTGACAACGCAAGCGGCCTTAAACTCACCCACAAGAGACAAACTTGAGGAAACGTAAGTGCCTTGTCACCTGCTAATGTGAATGCAGGGATATGCATGGCCATTGTTGATTATGAGTATGATATTCGTGTTCAATTTCCACAAATGATATTTTGTATTTACTTGACTTTCAGACATTATATCTACCGCTTCCTGTTTATAACCTGATCCCTCATTGCCACTGTTCTAATTATTTCAAAATTCTGCTAATTTTGTGCTTGAGCCCTGAACTGCATATGGATACAGCACATGAACAGCAGTAGCAGTTCTCTTAAGAGATCAATAATGAGCTCTTACGAATTCAATCGATGCGCTAAATGCAAACACACACTTTCTTAGACAAAACCCACGCTCACTTGAGTCAAGTTGTCAAGCATGTACCAAAACTGCTGGGTGTGTTATGTAGGTACAGAAAACACAGCACTGATTAGAATCTACCGACACAACATCATTTACCCTGGCTAATGTTGACATGTGTGCCACTATCTTGTGGCAGGCTTAAGTAAGTGTCTTTTTCTGGTTTACAGGTCCTTCGGGGGCAACGGGTTAAACTACTGTATAATAAAATGCCTCAGCTAGCACTCTCAGAACTCTGGGGTCTGAATAGCATGGGTGAGGAATCGAGGGCTAGTAGGGTCAAGTATAGTTTGCTGCAATTCAGACCCCCGGGACTGGAGTTTCCCACCCTTGCCGTATTCCATTCTGCCCTGCCCTTCATTACATGTTATCTGTGTAATAATGACCACTGTGTTTTAAATGACAGAGACACTGGCGAAGCTTTATCTATAATGCTCATTGACCAGATGCCCATGTATACTACATCCATGCTCACTGTGAATAATGGATTGTACTGAACCCACTACAGGTCCCTTGAGTTTTTACTGAGCTGGGTCAGTCCACTTTTAGCTATGATGCTCCAGTAAACTGGGATACGATTTAACAGGCAGTAGAGCTTGGGTTTTTGTTGTATTTTAAATTGTTATTTGATGCATTAATAGTACCTATCTGTGCTAATGTTTGTGGACACCCCTTCTAATAAATTAATTCAGTTACTTTAAGCTTAACCCATTGCTGGCACAGATGTGCAAACACAGACACACACACAGCTTGTCTAATCCTTAAAGACCCTGGCAGATAAACATGTACCCATTGACACCATGCCTAATGCATGCCTAACGGGGGCAAGAGAGGCCCCCAGCATTGAGCTGTGGAGCAGTGGAACAGTGTTCTTCGGAACGATGGTTTGTGATCCATCCAGTATTGCATAAATGAGCAGGAGGCCCAAAGACTTTTGTCCATATAGTGTAGTACACAGAAACCACATAGCATAGCTATGTGTACTCTTAGCTAACTGAAGACATGGTAAAGCTGGTGGTTTAGTTAGACTAGCATGTATGTGCATAGTGGAGTGTAAAGGAGCACAAAATTTTAGACACCCCAGTTCAAATGACACCTTTGAACTGGGGTGTCTGAAATTTTGCGCTCCTTTACACTTCACTATGCACATACATGATGTGCCTATATGTGATGGATGATTGTCATTACAGTGATAGAGAAGATAATCACCAAGAACAGCATCACTGCAATTATGTTGATCAGCTCCGCACATCACAACACACTGCCTCTATCGGACGTGTCTAAGGCTGATCTGATCGAGAGTGTTATATAATATATTCAGTGTGTATCTGTGTGTATGTGTGTGCACGCATATTGAGTCCAGCTGCTGTTCTACTTCAGTACGTCCATGATCTAACGCATGGAGATGACCAGATTGAGCCTTCACACACGTACACACACACATACACCTGTTTACCACCCAGACAGCATCACAGTCTTAAACTCTGAATGTTAATCTGTTTTTTTTTAGCATTTTGACCTTACACACTCATCTACAGAGACACACAAACACACACACACAGTGCCAGATGCTGTTCCTGTCAGCTGGATGCCCACTCTGGACGGAGGCATATTTTGAACTCTTCCATGTGTTGTTTTTCAGACACACACACACACACACACATTCATACACACCAGATTTCACCCTTAACCTCAGCTGTCCTTTCTGCTAAACTACAAGTTCAGAGTTCTCAAAAAGCTGACGTTTGTTGGAAATCTGCAGTAACACGATACCAGGTGGTCTTTTAGGTGTTCAGGGAAAGCCTAATGATTTCTGGGACCTAAACAATACATGTTCCTAAATGTACTTTGTATTCTTATTCTGTTTAATGTGACAGTGACTTCTGTTTCACTGGTGCAATTGCTGCACTGAAGTCGTAAGTCTTTACTTATGACTTTGGAGTGGTTTTGTTCGGAAACAACGTGAACACCCTGGGGACGTTTTCTTTTTTTTTTTCTGTTGCCAACAAAGAGCAGATATGTTTACCATTACTACAAACAAAACAAACAAACAAAAAGCAAAATATGCTGAACAATATTTTTATCCAGTATCAGTAGCATGTACGTACTTGTTTATTTCACATGCGGATGAGAGTAAACCATTAACAAAAACAACTGCAGTGTCGTAACCAAATACCTAAGGAGGATGGGTTCCCCTTTTGAGTCTTTGTTCCTCTCAAAGCTTCTTCCTCTCAACCCGATGGAGCCACTGTTGCCACTAGCTTGCTCTAAAGAGGCTTGGACCCAGATCTTTGTAAAGCATTCTTTGTAAAAAGCGCTATATAAATACATTCTGATTGATTGATTGATTGATTGAAGCAAATGACACAATAAGATTCATGTCGCCCTCTATGCTTCCTGAAGTGTATTACAATCTGTCATTGTCAATCATCACAATCATCAATGTCAATAAAAAAAAAAAAAGATCTATAAAAATTCCTCTCAAATAAGTGCTCTTTAGTAGCTGTTTTTGCGTGGACAAGCTTTGTAGAACTCAAACTGAGGTGTGTGTTACAGTCTCTCTCTAAATGTAGGTATTGTGGTATACACTGAGGTGTGTATTACAGTCTCTCATTAGGGTTGAATATTAGTAACACTCTAAATGTAGATATTGTGATATAAACTGAGGTGTGTTACAGTCTCACATTAGGGTTGAATCTGATTTCTGACAATATTCAGCTTAACAAGTATATCAGTTCAACCTAGTGACCAAAGGACAAATGACCATCTTTCAATCAGGAAAACCAAAGGTCTCCCACGAAGAGAGCAGGTTAAACAGGCTTTACCTTAGGATATTATATGGATTGGGATGACACACACACACACACACACACACATAGTATCAACACACTGTGAAGGATACAAGGGCACATATGCTATAAAGGTCAGTAATAGTTCTTCAGGCATGGTGAGTGTACTCCGTATATAGATAGAAGCTGATTGTACTCTATATAACCGCTAGACCCACCAGCTAAAGGCAGATGCAGTGTGTTCTGACCACACTCTCTCTGCACTGACCACTGCACACACTACAGCTTCAAACAACATTTTGAGACAAGACACTAAAAAGCAAATGTACACAGTTTCCCCTCATCCCCTAAGAGGAGTCAATCAGCTAAGACATATTTGGTGTCTAAAGATTATGTGTCTTTGTATCGGAGCTACAAGGCTAATATGGCTAACAAATAATCCAAGTTTATGGCCGATAGGTTAGCATGTAGCTAATTGCTCATATAAGTGATCACACACTCGCCTCAAACCATGTGTTTGAGTTCAGTAATGTCTAAAGTGCAGCACAAGAAGCCATAATAAAGCCTAAAGGCCGTCCTTTTGTAAACAACGAGAAAGAGAGAAACAGAATGACAGAGAGAAAGAGAGAGAGAGAGAGAGAGAGAGAGAGAGAGGCAACATATTAATGCGTTTTTCTTCTCCAGGCTCTACTCTCTCTTTCTCTGTGCCGCACATATTAGCATAACGGCATGCTGAGCTTCACCTGGGACTGCATATATTTAATTGCATCACTAAGTATGTGTGTGTGTGTGTGTGTGTATGTGTGTGTTTGAATGTAAATCACGTGTATTATACTGTGAAAAAAAAAAGTCAAACACTAAATGGATTCCGGGGTATTCTGACCTTATATACAGTGTACGCACGCACGCACCCACGCACACACACACACACACACACACACACACACACACATACACACATACGCATACACCTGGTGGCAACATTAACGGTAACATTTACTGAACTCTACCATTACCCTTAAGCTGCATTTTGTAAGTGTGTGTGTGTGTGTGTGCGCATGTGTGTGTAAGAGAGTCTTTGCAGTATAAGTAATATTCGTCTCTCTCTCTCTCTCTCTCTCACTATATATATATATAAACACATACGGTCGTACTACTATCACATATAGACAGTCATAAATCGTCGCTAGGACATACTAGGGTTTTGGTGTGTGTCTTCTTCTGTTTTTATTCATTATAAATTTACTCGTGCTTTTATTCACTCTTTTGTTTTCTCTTGTTCCTTCTCGGTTCCTCCCTCCTTCACATCACATGTGTACACACACACACACACACAGGCACACGGTTTTTCACAGCTCTCAGGCAAAATCCATACACCTGTCTCTCTCTCTCTTTCTCTCTTTCTCATTTCTTTGTCTCTCTCTAATCTAATAATCTTGTCTGGATTACATCATTTAAAGAGAAGGATTAGGATTATAATCTGATGACAGTTTTTAGGTAGACAACCCAAAAAAAAAAACCTCTATGCTTTTCGTATAGTTTTTGGTTTTATGCAGTTGTGTGTGTTTTTGCATGTTCCTTTTTACAGTGCCTATATAAAGTATTCACCCTCTTGAATTTCCGCCTTTATTGCTTTTATAAATGGAATCACGGCCAATATAATATACCTTTTTTTGACAATAATTTACAAAATAACCCACAAACTGAGTGGCTGTGCAAGAACGAGACTAGGTAGGGAGGACACCTATGACTGGTCTGAAATAGTTAAATTAATGCTGCCACCACCATGCTTCATAGTGGGCCGGTGTGTTTGTTGTGATGTGCAGTGTGTGGTGTTTATTCTGATGGGCAAAAAGCTTCATTTTGGTCTCATCAGACAAAATAACCTTCCTCCAGTTGACCTTGGAGTCTCCCATATGCCTTTGGGTGAACGGTGGTCGAGATTTAATTGTTTGCCGCTCTCCCATGAAGCCCTGATTGATGAAGAACCTGGGCATCAGTCGTGTGCAAAGTCTCTCCCATCCCAGCTGTTTAGAGTAATTCCTTAGAGTAGTCATAAATGTCTTGGTGGTCTCCCTTACTAGTCCCCTTCTTGCACGGTCACTCAGTTTGTTAGGACGACCTTAAGATGAAGCAAAGCTCCAAATGGGAAGCCATCCTCCTCTGCTTGGCACTGGATAGCATAACTAATAAGTGACCAATAGTGACTAAACAGTCTTTACTGCAGGCAGACGGTGAGTGTGTCACTAGAAGCGCTTCTTTTTTCTTCCCAAACCAAAACAAGCGTGCTACTGTGTGGAACATCAGGAAGGTATTCCTTGTGCCTTTGAAAGTTTCATGCCCCGTGCCGCTGTCTAACTAACTCTTCATACACACCAACAAGTAACATTACACAGCAATCCCTCGCTCCCTCTCTCACACTGCAGAGGTTAATAATTGATGGCTTGTGTTTGTGTATGTAAGCAGTGGAGTGATTTAGCTCTTTCTCAGTGCTGTATCAGTGCTGCCCTTTGAATAATAGATGTTTATGGAATCACAGCGCTGGTTAAAACCCCCGGACACAAATCCCAGCATCCCTGGGCGCCTGTGGAATCTTGGCCCGAACGACCTGCTCGGGAATAAAAATAGCCCTGCTTTTATGTTGTAGCTAAAACGGTTCCTGGCTGTGTGGTGGCTAGCGCTGTGGCGATCTCCGGCTGAAGCCCTGCACACCAGGCCCAGATGGACAGATGAACCCAGTGGTCACAGTGGTCTTTTCTGCAGTTTCAGTGCCAGCACAAACAGCATCTACAACATCTAAGTATGGAACCCTCTGTTTCAGAAAAAAATGATTAATGCACTGTGACACCATGCTAATCACCAATAAACGTCCCTACAGTTCTGATTCTTGGTTAATCTTGCTTTTGAGGTCAAACAATATCGGGTACAAATTCACCCCCATGAATAACGTTCCAGTAATCAATAAATGATCAAAATATTTGGCGTAAACTGGGAGATCCATTTCTTGAATACTGCTTAAGTAGTTCTGTAACCAATCACAAGGCTCACAGGTTAAATTACACTACTAATACTGAAATATGGATGAAATCTCATAACTATTTTGTCAAAAAACTACACTGAGAAATATATATATATATATATATATATATATATATATATATATATATATATATATATATATATAAATATTAATTTTCCAAAAATATAATGTGCTGGCTGTCATTATAACTTGCGATTAAACATAATTAATAACAATGAATCACAGAATATTATTGTGATTAACGTGATGAAACTTACAACCTACAGAAAAAAACAAACACAATGGTCACAGAAATAACTTGAATCTATCAAAAGTAATAAGAAATAAAAATACTATGAAAATTAACCAATGAAAGTCAGACACTGTTTTTCAACCATGCTTCAACAGAATTATAAAAAAAATAAACTCATGAAACAGGCCTGGACAGAAAAGATAGTACCTTTAACTTAATATTTTGTTGCACAACCTTTTAAGGCGGTCACTGCAATCAAACGATTCCTGTAGCTGTCAATGAGACCTCTCAGCAGGTATTTTGGCCCACTCCTCATGAGTAAACTGCTCCAGTTGTCTCAGTTTGAAGGGTGCCTTTTCCAGACGGCATGTTTCAGCTCCTTCAAAATATGTTCAATAGGATTTAGGTCAGGGCTCATAGAAGGCCACTTCAGAAGCTGTGTGTTTTGGGTCATTATCCTGTTGCAAGACCCATGACCTGCGACTGAGACCAAGCTTTCTGACACTGGGCAGCAGATTTCTCTCTAGAATCCCTTGATAGTCTTGAGATTTCATTGTACCCTGCACAGATTCAAGACACCCTCTGCCAGATGCAGCAAAGCAGCACCAGAACATAACAGAGCCTCCTTCATGTTTCACAGTTGGGACAGTGTTCTTTTCTTGATATGCTTCATTTTTCCGTCTGTAAACATAGATCTGATGTGCCTTGGCAAAAAGTTCAATTTTTGTCTCATCTGTCCATAGGACATTCTCCCAGAAGCTTTGGGGCTTGTCAACAAGTTGTTTGGCAAATTCCACTCTGGCTTTTTTTTTATTTGTTTTTAACAATGAGGTGCTCCTTGGTCGTCTCCCATTAAGTCTGACACTGATGTTCCTTGAGCTTGAAGTTCACCTTTAATCTCTTTAGAAGTTTTTCTGGGCTCTTTTGTTACCATTCGTATTATCCTTCTCTTTGATTTGTCATCAATTTTCCTCCATGCGGCCACATCCAGGGAGGTTGGTCCAATGGATCTTAAATTTCTGAATAATATGTGAAACTATAGTCGCAGTCACACAACAAGCTGCTTGGAGATGGTCTTATAACCTTTACCTTTAACATGCTTGTCTATAATTTTCTTTCTAATCTCCTCTAATCTTCTTTCTAATCAACTGTTTCCTTCACTTCCTCTGGTCCATGTTGAGTGTGGTACCATGTCACCAAACAGCACAGTGACTACCTGTAGCCTTATATATAGGCCCACTGACTGATTACCGGATTGTAGATACCTGTAATGCTAATTAGTGGACACACCTTGATTTAACATGTCCCTTTGGTCACATTATTTTCAGAGGTACTATTATTTTTGTCCAGGCCTGTTTAATGAGTTTGCTTTTTAAAATAATTCTGTTGAAGCATGGTTCAAAATCAATTGTTATATTTTTATTTGTTCATTTTCATAGAAATTTTATTTATTATTACTTTTGTCAGATTCAAGTTATTTCTGTGACCATTGTGGGTTTTTCTTTCATTAACCGAGGGGTATCAACAATTTTGTCCACGTATATATATATATATATATATATATATATATATATACACATATACATGTATGTGTGTGTGTGTGTGTGTGTGTGTGTGTTATGTAAGGAACAGCACTGTAGTAGTATGGAGTTATGGTTTTGTGTTAATCATGACAGCATGAGACTGCACAGGAATAGCGCACATCTGTTCCTGATGCTGAATGTGCGCGGACACACACACACCCACACAGAGAGACACACACACGGATTACTGCAGCAGGTAAGGTAAAATTAGAGTGGGTTAGACCAGAACATATCTCCACGGTAACAGTAGTCATGGTGTTAAGCTGAATAGGTCGCACAGCACATTGTGACATATAGTGATAGAGTCTAAATTTACACCTTAGAACCTGGCCACTTTATTAGAAACCCTTACCACTTAAGCTCCACCTTGCTGTAGTTCATCTCGTATGGCACAGTTTGTGTAAGCCGTCCTCTAACCCTCCCATTAACGGCTAGTTTCTGACCACAGAGTCACTCTTGGCTAAGTATTTTCAAGTGGTTTCACAGTGGGCCCACTGTGACGTGTGAAAAACTCACAGCAACACCAGTATGCCTGACACACTAATACCAGCACAACACATACTACCATTATCACTATCATGCCAGTATTACTACTGTCCTGAGAATGACCCCCAACTACCCCCCCAACAACAGCTGAACAACAGCTCCTGTGAAAACTGACTAGTGTACTGCCCATTTGCAGCAAAAATGGGCTACAGTCATACACCCATATATGAAGGCTGCTGTAATTGATGATGCACACTCATGGGTCAGTGAAATGATGCCATCAAAGCTGGCGGCCATTTTAGGGATCTTCTGGGATATGCTGAGTGTGGTGCACTGGCCAGTGTGTGTGTATGTGTGTGTGTGTGTGTGTGTGTGTGAGAGAGAGAGAGAGAGAGAGAGAGAGAGAGAGGAAGGAGAGAGGGAATGTTTGCATTTACTTTTATTGATGTATTTTCTGGATGAAGGGTGTGTGTGTGTTTATAGATAATCAATTAAGTGTGTTGAGGTATAAATCTTAAACCTCATAATGATTTGATTTCATTGTAAATCTTCAGAAAATGATTTCGCACATCAGGAAATCTAACATTTCACTACTGTTCAGTTGGATTATTTTAGTAAACATTAGGATTCTTGTTTTAGTGTCAATAGGATTTGTACTTTGTGACTTGTCTTGGTCTTTATAGTATTACTCAGATTTCTAAGTCTGCTAAATGCCGTAAATGTAAATGTCTTGGTCTCGACAGTATTTGTACTCAGACTTGTCTTGGTCTCAACAGTATTTGTACTTAGACTTGTCTTGGTCTCGACAGTATTTGTACTCAGACTTGTCTTGGTCTCGACAGTGTACTCAGACTTGTCTTGGTCTCTACAGTGTACTCAGACTTGTCTTGGTTTTGACAATGTACTCAGACTTGTCTTGGCCTTGACAGTGTACTTACACTTGTCTTGGTCTTGACAGTACTCAGACTTGTCTTGGTCTTGACTGTGTACTCAGAATTGTCTTGGTCTTGACAGTGCACTCAGACTTGTCTTGGCCTTGACAGTGTACTTAGACTTGTCTTAGTCTTGACAGTGTACTCAGACTTGTCTTGGCCTTGACAGTGTACTTTGACTTGTCTTGGTCTTGACAGTGTACTCAGACTTGTCTTGGTCTTCACAGTGTACTCAGACTTGTTATGGTGTTTTTAGTATTACTCAGACTTGTCTTGGCCTTGACAGTGTACTTTGACTTGTCTTGGTCTTGACAGTGTACTCAGACTTGTCTTGGTCTTCACAGTGTACTCAGACTTGTTATGGTGTTTTTAGTATTACTCAGACTTGTCTTGGCCTTGACAGAGTACTCAAACTTGTCTTGGTGTTTATAGTATTAATCAGACTTGTCTTGTTCTCGCCAGTATTAGTACTAAACTTGTCTTGGTCTCAACAGTATTTCTTAGAACTCATGAGGAAATCTAAGAAAATAAGGGTTTAATTGCACAGGTTTTACCTGCTCCAACCTTTACTCATAGTTGTTGTTGCATCTTGCTTGCTTCTTTGAACATCTCCAATGTTCAGATCTTCTAATGCTCCTGTGAGGTCATCACTTTCTGTACATAATGTTCCACATACTCCTTTGACTCAATTTCTTGGTCTAGATAGGGAGCCAGCCACATTTTTTATATGTTACATTTTGTAACTGTGAGGTTGCAATCTCCAACCTAGAGGTTAAAGCAGCATTGCTTTTGAGGATTTAGCGTTTGATTAAGTGGCTTGTGGTCAGTTTCTCTCCAATATTGCATTAATCCAATGGCTAGCATATAAGACTGGCTTCAATTAGATTTGAATCACTTATTAACAGTGATTAACAGTCAGTGTGTTTAGTTGAAATAATCCACATAATCATCCATGTACCATACAACTCTAGTGTGTTCACAGAGAGTGTAAATCAAAGCTTTATAACATGCTTCTGGAGCTCTACATAATCCAAATGGGACTTTTGGATTATTTAAAACTGGAAGCAGTAATGAAGTTTGTAAGACTTATTGGCCTTTCATGCTGAATCCAACCTGATTTGTGTTTATTTACATTTGCATTTAGGTATTTTTAGTCTGTGATCAGAAATCCTGCCTGGACGTGTTTTTCACATCCCAAAAAGTGAACATGTCTGGGGAAAAAAGTGGACATTATGGTCATCCTACCTCAGACTTACCTTTCCTTCTCAGGAATTACCAGCCCAGTGGGGATCCACTCTGCTCCTGAGTTAACTTCAATATTTATATTTTCATCTATTGTGACTCCTCTGAAAAGTGCTTCATACTCATGGAATAGTTCTGTGAAATTGCGTGGAAAAGCTCTACTCTGAGCACTTCTTCATAAGACGTGATCTTCAAAATTCAATCCTAACAATTCTATATGCTTTTTGCCCAAGCAAAGGCTCAAGATTTCATTGAGTTGTGTAGGCAGAATCTTGTTTTCTACCGCTGTCAAAATCACTTTTCACTTTTTTCAATGTACCTTTGACTGTTTATCTTGCAACAAAGTATATGAATTCCTTAGAATCATCTGTTCTGGTTTTTTATTGTCTGCTTTTTGATCCCTCTATCCCTCTTTCTGCATATCAGTGCACAATGTCCTACTTTCTTGCAATACAGGCACTTCTCTGTTTTTGTTCCAAAGGACATTTTCCGTCTGCTCATAGTCACTTGCCGCGAGAGCATGACATTTTTCATGAAACAGATTTGCTTTACCTTCACTTTGCTCATCTGCTCCAACAGATGAGCCATACCATAACCTAAACTTAACCCATACCTTAACCCTAAACTTAACTTAACCAGTATCCTAACCCATTCCATAACCTAAACTTAACTTAACCAGTATCCTAACCGATACCATAACCTAAACTTAACTTAACCAGTACCCTAACACATACCATAACCTAAACTTAACCTAACCCTTATCCTAACACATACCATAACTTAAACTTAACCTAACCCTTACCATAACCTAAACTTAACCTAACCAGTAGCATAACCCATACAATAACCTAAACTTAACCCTTACCTTAACCCTAAACATAACCTAACCAGTACCCTAACCTATACCATAACCTAAACGTAACCTAACCAGTATCCCAACCCATACCATAACCTAAACTTAACTTAACCAGTACCCTAACCCATACCATAACCTAAACGTAACCTAACCAGTATCCTAACCCATACCATAACCTAAACGTAACTTAACCATTACCCTAACACATACCATAACCTAAACTTAACCTAACCCTAACCCTAACCTATACATAACCTAAACGTAACCTAACCAGTATCCTAACCCATACCATAACCTAAACTTAACTTAACCAGTACCCTAACACATACCATAACCTAAACTTAACTTAACCATTACCCTAACACATACCATAACCTAAACATAACCCTTACCTTAACCCTAAACTTAACCTAACCAGTACCCTAACCCATACGATAACCTAAACTTAAACATACCATAACCTATACTTAACCTAACCCTTACCCCAACCTAGACCATAACCTAAACTTAACCCATACCATAACCTAAACGTAACCTAACCAGTATCCTAACCCATACCATAACCTAAACGTAACTTAACCATTACCCTAACACATACCATAACCTAAACTTAACCTAACCCTTACCCTAACCTATACCATAACCTAAACGTAACCTAACCAGTATCCTAACCCATACCATAACCTAAACGTAACTTAACCATTACCCTAACACATACCATAACCTAAACATAACCCTTACCTTAACCCTAAACTTAACCTAACCAGTACCCTAACCCATACGATAACCTAAACTTAAACATACCATAACCTATACTTAACCTAACCTTTACCCCAACCTAGACCATAACCTAAACTTAACCCATACCATAACCTAAACTTAACCCATACCATTACCTAAACTTAACCATACCATAACCTATACTTAACCTAACCCTTACCCTAACCCAGACCATAACCTAAACTTAATCCTTACCATAACCTAAACTTAACCCCAACCATAACCTTAACTAACTTTCTGCAGGTGTTTCCATCCATTAATTTCTTTTTAAAAACTTCATAAAGGAGAAAATGGAAATCAGTAAAATGTGGAATCCAGTTGGTTATTATGGAATATTTAATGCTGCTCATTGTCTCAGTGTTGTATTATTTACTCAAAAAACCAATAAGAGGATTCAGTTTTACATTATCCTTAATTTAAGAAGATTTCAAGATAAAGTGTTTAAAACTGTAAATAAAAACTGTAAGTATACACAACATGAGCTGATTATAGAAGCAAACACTGACGTAAAATCAAAGCACATTCCTGAACATTTTACACAATTTAGAATTCACTCATTTTAGATTCTGAAAAAGAGGACATGTCCAGGAAAATGTCAAGTCAAGTCAAGTCAAATTTATTTGTATAGCGCTTTTTACAACTGTAAACACAAGCAGCTTTACATAATTAGTACTTAATAAAGGATAGAGACAGAGAAGAAAGAAGAAATATCATGAAGGGTCAAAGACCCCCCGTGAGCAAGCCAACGGCGACAGTGGCAAGGAAAAACTCCCTCAGAGCTGGAGGAAGAAACCTTGGGAGGAACCAAGACTCACAAGGGGGACCCATCCTCCTCTGGTCAGAACTATTTAAACATTAATGATAAAAATTACCAAAGCAGATACAACAGAAAGTTAATAGTGGTGATATTAATAGTGGCAGTGCCACGAGTCCATCTAGGTTTCAGCACGGCCACCAAACAGGCAGCAGCGGCAGGCGGGTGAGCCATGGGTGGTGGCGGGTTGAGGGGGATCCGCTGGCCGGACTGGTAGGTGGCAGCTGGTTAGACGCAGGTAGAGGGGACCTCAGCGGGCAATCTTCCAGCAGGTCGGGCTGGGTGGCCATTTACTCGAAGAAGGTAAAAAGAGAAAAGTTAGTTCTAAAAAGTTAGTTCTAAAATGATACATATGGTCACCCTAGTTTAGCTGCACTCGCAATCTATATGAAAACTGTTGGTTAAGGCTGCTGATGGTCAACCAGCATGACCAACAAGACCAACCTGGTTAACCTGCATGACCAAAATCAAAAGGAACATACACCATGCTGGTCAGGAGCTGGTTAACCTGGAGCCTACCAGTATAGGGTATGTTTTTATCTGAATGACCAGCTTTTCGATCATCTTGACCATCAAGGACCAGCGTAGACCATCCATAACAAGCTACCAGGAAAGACATGTCTTGAGCTGGATTTATCAGCAGGGAAGGCTTTCGCTAGTGGACTGGGTGTATGTAAATTTTGCCTGGTGTCAAGACTGTTATTCATCTTTAATCAGCAACCAGCATAACATGCATCTCCCAAACCCTAAACTCCCGTAGCTTAGCCCTAAAGTGTAGATGTGGTGACTATACTACTGTCACCTCATTTTAGATTTAAATACAATATATTAATTATTCCTTATCTTAATGAAATTAATTCTCCATTAACATCCTTGCAACCATGTGGTATATCAAAGCAAACACCTGGCAACATCCTAGTAACTACACTATATGAAGGGTATTAGAGTTTATCCTGCTTTTGTTAAAGTTATTGTCTCCACAGTAACGTCTACAGGAAGGCTTTTAACTACACTTTGGAGCACTGCAGTGATGATTTGATTGCATTCAGCGACAAGAGCATTAGTAAGGTCAGGATGTTGTATAGTTACCAACCAACCTCGTCCCCAACTCATCACAAAAGTACTGGATGAAGCACTATCATTCTAAAGAACACAGTTCCACTGCTCCACATCTCAATGCTAGCATAGCAAGTTCCTGTCTCCCAAACCCTGAACTCCTGTAGCTTCCCTAAATCTCACAAGATGTTGACCTCAGTGTAGATGAGGTGACTACACTACTGTCACCTCATTTTAGATTTCATACCAGCACAAACCTCAGCTCAAGAAGAGCTGCTATACGGCTGGATTTCAAAAGACCAGTCAGAAACCACTGGCAGTTTCCCATTATTGAAATTGAGTGGCACGTGTGTATGGATTTTTCAAGTGACCTAACGACACCAGTGACAAGCCAATATGGACAGTCTATGGGAAATCAATGAATATGAAAAGTGAAGCCATGAGAAATGTGGGCAGGCCTGAGGGCAGGCTGAAGAAAATACTGCAATTACTCTACACTGCAGTAGTGTTATCACACACCACGATTAACTTTGAATCAAAGAAGTAAATATCATAGTGCTATGACAATATCACGTGACTCATGATAACTGTACACTGAATGGGACTAAATTAATAAAAATAATTGACAGAACCTGCACAGTGTGAATAAAGAAGGACTAAGTAGTTTGCTTGTTTACTGCTATTGCTATGTCTTAAACAAGGTAACGCTCCCACTCCTCCAACTAGCATTTAACGTTAGCCTTACAACAGATTACCTGTTCAGATTGTCTCATACAGTGAGTAATTAGTTAACATACTTTAATCAATTATGATTATCAGTTGTTTTTAGAGAGATGGAAAAATGATCGGGCACAGTTTGTTTGTTTGTTTGCTGAATGGTCTAAACAGGGCCTTTTCATTGCACATGAAACACAGCATTTATAAAAAACAATGAAGTCAACAAACACATAATAGAGCATTACATAAATTCAATAAGTATCGTGGATTGTTCCATGGATTAATGGAATTCTTCTTTTAATGCAGAAGTGTTCTCCTCTAACAACTCTGCAACCATGTGGGATATTAAAAGCAAACACCTAGCAACATCCTAGTAGCTACACTATATGGACAAAAATATTGGGACATTCAATATTGCTCATTCATTGTTTCTTCCAAAATCAAGGGTATTAAAAAAGAGTCGGTCCTGCTTTTGTTGGAGTAACTGTCTCTACTGTCCAGGGAAAGTTTTCTACTAGATTGTGGAGCATTGCTGTGAGGATTAGTAGGAAAAGTATTGAATGAAGCATCATCATTCCAGAGAACACAGTCCCACTGCTCCACAGCTCAATGCTGCATAACAACACACCTAGCGACACAGTCTATCAGACTTAGAAAAGCAATTATTTAGTTGCACTCTAACAACCATCTACCAATTATCTAGCAACATCTTAGAAACTACCTGATATATTGTTTCAACAACACGATACCACCTGGAGCACCACAGCATCTAACAAACAACAACCTAGCAACCACTAGAGCACCCATAGAAACTGCATAGCAACATCCCAGCAACCACCTGGGACAATCTACTAAGCACCACTTCACCAATTACTTGGAACAGCATAGCCACCTTCTAGCATCTCATCGCAACCTCCTGGAATACCATAGCAACTGCTTAGAAACACCACAGATTAAGCTGCTTGGAAAGCATAGCAACACCATAGCAACCCCATGGAGCAAAATAGCAACCACCTGGGAATTGCTTATGCAATCACTCGCGTTTTCCTCAGGAACTGTACCTTTTATAGTCAACCATCCTTGGATGTGGCTTGTAAAACTGAAGGTGTAAATGCAAGAATCACAGAGAAATCATAAGCATATTAAAGTTCTATTGGACCTTGATATTTCTTGTTGCAAAGTGAGCAATACCATAGTCCATTTTATTCTTGTTCTGAAGCCGATGCTCAGCAAACACCTCTATAGTTATGGTTAGTATATCACTGTAGTCCCCCTGTCTATGGTTCTCTTCTTCTCCTACAAATATTGCATGCCTCACAACATATGTTCCCAGATTCACCTTCATTCATAAGGACTGAAAAGAACTGCAGAGCATTAGGCTCAGGAGCACCAACCTATTTAGGGTGTGACTGCTCTCTTAACTGGGTCAGCGCAGCAAACACACACACACACACACACACACACACACACACACACACTCTCCTCTATTGTCCTTCCATGTCCCACATCGTGTCAGATTTGTGCATGTGCGTGAGTGTGAGTGTATGTGTGTGTAGGTATTCCCTTACCTTACATCATCCTAAAGATCAGACTGTTCTTTTTCAACCCATTTTGAAAGACAGACATAAAAAGGAGTGCACACACCATTGAAAGCAAGCTGAGCTTTTTCCACCTTTGTTTACTGATTTCTTTATTTGTTCACATAAATTATTTTTTTCATATATATATATATATATATATATATATATATATATTTATTGCTGCAATACTGGAGCCATTATTTTCCCGTAATTTTCCATGTTGCATGGTGCTATAGTTTTCTGCATGCTTCAGAGTAAATATCTGCACATAAACAGGGTGCAAAAAGAAGAAATGTCCCTTATGTAAATATAAATACAGCCCAGGACACAGTCTAGCCATTCTAGTAATGCATTAACAACATGCCGTGTTTTTTTTTCCTCTGCGAAAGGTAGGCTACGTGAGAAGTCTGTAGTAGAAAAAAAAACAAAAAATCAAATTTTCCATCCTTCGTTTTGTAATATACAATTACACTCTGAGAAACAAATAGTAAAAGAACACTGTCTTCTTTAGAACTTGCTTTCCCTCTCTCTATTTATTTATTACTATTTATTTAGCATTAAAGCTAGCAATCCATAAGATAATCGCTAAACTATGTACAGTGGTGAACAGGCAGCGCTGCACGGGCTCTAGTAGAGGTGACCGACAGTGGATGTGAATGCTGACAGCTGTTTGCATTCGCGTTTGTGGTTGTATTTACGTTTATGTCCGGAACTGAGGGGAGGTGCTTTTGCCCGGCTGCTGTAGAAGGGGGGGAGGGGCTTATCAGAGGGTCAGTTTTCCTTTTTCTTCTTTTTCTTCTTCTTTATCCATTTTTGTCTTTTTTTTATAAATAAATGCTACATTTTTAGCATTAGCACAAGGAGGAGAGACAGAGATCTGCAGAGACTGGAGCGAGAGCGAGTTAACATTCATTCATTTGAGTGGAATTAACCGATTCACGCTCAGCCCAGAAATGCATTCTTTCTCAGCTATCGTTTCTAGATTAGACAAGCTAAGGCTTATTTCTTCACATTTCTAGTTTTCCCTGATTTCTTTTTTGTTTTTACTTGTTAATTTGCACGGAAGTAGATGCAACACTACAACAAACACTGAAGGCGCACTTTGCACACTTTGTTTTTTAGATGGACAATTTACATTTGATTGACATAAGATTCAGTAACAGTGAGAACATTTCAGCACTTAATGCAATAAATGAATTTGTTTTTTAATAGACTGACTTGAAAATGAATTAGTTTAGCAAAGGTGGACACTGCTTGCACTCACTGAACGAGAAGAAACTGCACAGCATATATAGCACCATACATAGGAACACAAACACAGAATATATAGTGCTGAAATGAGATGCTGTTTACTGATAAGAGAAACATTCACTTGATCAGAGAAGCGATACTTTACCTAAACTGAACAGTGGCTTATTAAAACGTAAACCTCCTGGTTAATTCCCACAGTCAGTTAGCTTACACATGAAGTCTGGCATTCTCTAAAACATCAGCAAATGTAAAAAATGATCTGGATGATGTGAAGACCAATTATTCAAAACTGTTGCTATGTTCAGGAGTGTTGTAATAATCTCACACAAATCACCATATCCAAGAACGGTTTTTCTACGTAACGTTCAGTTTCTGGTTTAAAATGCTACGCAATCGCTCCAGGAGACAAAAGTGCTATCCCCAGCGATTTCACATCCGGAAGTCCAAGGTCTCCCTCTGCGTGGGCAGATTTACTGGTTGCCATTCTCCTCCAAGAGGGAACGTCGCGTCCCAGCTTGGTGGCGTTGTTTGACAGGGGACGTCCTAACTATCGGTGGTATTGTACATGACTGAATTGGGGTGAATATTGAATGGTTGGACACCATTGTTTCCATAGATAAGGTTGTATAGGCTGGAAACAACAATTAAATTTGTCCTTTAAAAGACACGAATGAGACGACACTGAAGGCCTTCATGTGATGTTTTTAAATATATATTTTTAATACATCTAAAATAGTTTGAAAAAAATCCTTTATGTCCATTTAAGCCTTTTTATGGGCCAATTTAAGTCTTGACCAAAACTGGATGCTCAAGACAGTGCTCACTGGTTCTAACAGTGTGACCTTTTAGAGGCATGTAAAATAAATAGCTTTTCATTTTAATTGTAGGTATTTTGACAAACCTTGTCCAAAATTGTGAGCTATAGTCTCTCATTAGGCTGAATGGGTTTTTTTTGTCAACGTTATGTGAAGCTTGTCCAACCTAGCCACAGTAGCTATGAAAGATTGCATTTGTGGGCTGAGCATGGATAGGTCAACCTCAACTCTGAAAAAGCTTCACATATCCAATCACGTGGCTCCCTCATATCCCTCTCTCTATCTCTCGCTCGATCTTGCTCTCTCTGTCTCTTGCGCTCCTCAAGAACAGGCATTCCAAATAAGTCTCTCTTTTTCAATGCATCTCTTACAATAACAAACTTCTGTGGGCCTTGGGGAGATGTGTGTGTGTGTGTGTTCATGTTCAAGTGCATGTGTCCGTGCATGTGTGTGTTCTTTGTGCATGCGTCAGTGGGTGTAGGTGTGTGTGTGTGTTAAGAGGGTTGAGAGACATCCTCCTTTACTGTAATACAGACTCCAGTCTTCTTCTATCATGAAAAAGGATGAACTTCTTTTTCATTTGAGTTTGTTCATCTCGTATTTTCCCAAATCCTTTTCTTTAAATTCTTTGTTTTCGTTCCAAAGCTCTTCTTCCCTCTCTTTCTCTCCCATCCCAGTCTGTCCTTCTCTTTTTCCTCACTCTTTCCCCCTCCTCTCAGTCTTCCAGTTGCCAGTCCATCCTTCTCTTTTTCCTCACTCTTTCCCCCTCCTCTCAGTCTCCCAGTTGCCAGTCCATCCTTCCCTCGCTTCTCTCTCAACCCTCTCTCCCCATTGTCCGGCCCATGGAAAATACTTTCAGTATCAAGTCACAAAGACCGGGCGTGGCCTTCGCCCTGTGAGCCACGCCCACCCCCTACGAAGCCCCTCCCCTACCCGCCGTCAGACGTAGGCTGACTCGCTGGACTGAGTGCGGCCGAGGTTGGGCAGCGAGGACAGGTGCGAGAGGTCCTTCTTGCGCACCTCGCACACGGACTTGCGGCGCGCCTGGACGCCACGGATGGCCGTCTTGATCTTCCTCCAGCCCAGGTGGTTCAGCTCGGCCAGGTTGAGCACCACGCAGATGCCACTGACTGCGAACATGAAGACAAGGAAAACGGTCTTCTCAGTTGGCCGTGACACATAACACTCCACCTCCTTCACACACGGGTAACGGTCGCACTCAAACATGGCCGGCACGTTGAAGCCATACAAGAAGTACTGGCCGGCCAGGAAGCCGATCTCCAGCGCATTACGGAACACCACCTAGAGCAGAGCCAAACAACAGACCACAGTAAATAACAACAATAACAACATTATATCCATTGGGAAGATACAACATTATTCCCATCCCGCAATAGAATGACAAAACTGAGGCTGATACCGATCCTTTCTGACTTTTGTGTTTCTGTAAATAATACAGTTGCATTCATAACCGAGTAGCAGGCTAAAGCTATTGCACAAACACTAAGCGATCTGACTGCAGAGTTCTACAGAAACTGGGAGCTGAATGCTCAGGTAGATTAATTAGACTGACCTGTAAGATATTAGAAAGTAAAACAGTCATTTAAAAAGTCGCTACCAAACAGTAAATCATTTATTCATCAATTATCAATTATTAAAAACAAAAATCGGACAGGATCGGTATCAGCCGCAGTTAGCATTAAGAGACTTGAATCGGGGGTAAAAACCTTAATTGGGACATTCCTTTTTCTTACATTTGCAAACATTTGTTATTTTCAATTCAGTAGGGTTTGTGAAGGGTTTTGTGATGCACACCTCCAGTAGTTATGAAATTTAGCATTCCAAACCTTTTGCCTTTTGCTTGACACATAAACTGCAGTGTTTCTGCAGAGCTTAAAAAATTCAGCATTCACCACCATGTAAACAATTCTGACTCTGTTTCTCACCAAACCTCCAAAATTGTATTCTATGATGTTACCTATAATAGATGCTACAACAGAAGCATGATATCAACTGTTCTTTTACTTCCTTGCTTGCGCCCACCAAAAATATCCCTGACCATGGCCGACTGTACCTGGATGACGTAAAAGCGTGAGATGCCCTCCGCCTGTCGCGTCTTGGCGCTTTTGGTGGAGGCATGCGTGAGGCCGCGGGGCGCATTGGGGATCTCTTTGGTTTCCAGGCACTCGTGCTCGTCTTTGGAGTCCGGGTGCACCAGGATGCCGTTGAGGTTTCTAAGCTTGCGGCTCGGGCCGTGCCCGTGGTCAATGTAGGGCCCGTGCAGGAAGGTGTACTGCCGGTCCTTCTGCTTGGCCGACTGGTGCACGGAATAGGTGATGAAGCACAGGCTGGGCGTGCACACCAGGATGATCTGGAAGACCCAATAGCGGATGTGCGATATAGGGAAGGCCTTGTCGTAGCATGCCTGGTTGCAGCCCGGCTGCAGTGTGTTGCAGATAAACATCATCTGCTCGTCCTCGTACACCTTCTCTCCCACAATGCCCACGATCAGGATCCGGAAAATTACCACTACTGTCAGCAGGATCCTGCACAGAGAGACGGAATTTCACTGCTTATCAATTCCTTTTGCCATAATTGCTACACAACTGCTGTGTTTATGTGTAAGTATACATAGGATTAGGGCCTGGCACTACAGGATGAAGGTCAGTCAGTCATTGCATCGCTTTAATGAAGGCTTATCTCCACCACACTTCGTACAGTCAAATATCACTGAAGTGCTTGCTTCCCTGTCTATTTCCTTTGTACTAGCGTCAGCATTCCCATTAATGAAAGTATTCATGAAATTGTACAGGAAGGACATTGCAGGAGACCAGAAGCTTCAGAAACCATAATATACAGCTAATAGCTGTTTTTGTCATATCTGATTCCTACCCACTAGCTAGGACTCTCCCTGTCCTCAATTCTCCCTTGAGTCACATAAAGCTCCACTGCAAGTTGTCAACTGCCACTGAAACATCATTGGAGTTCAATGTGCTTGGTGAAGAACACTAAGCCAGCATGCCAGTTATAATGTTCATGACTCTTAATAAACACTGAATAGAGGGACCACTCTAGAGTCTGCTAGATCTTTCTGAAGGCTGCTGATTGGCTGTGACAGATTTAAGGAGTAAATTTAAAGGAGTTTTTATACAGTTTTGAAATTTGCTGTATTTGCTGTATAATGATAAAGTAGCAATAGCCTTAAAATGTAATACATAAATAAATAAATCACTACTCTTACTTAAATGTAGAACATAAAGGTTAGTCTATAACTCTACATGTGTTTTGGAGATCAGTTCATTTAATATTCTCATAACTATTTAGACATTTGCATGCCACTGTATATAAACATTATTAATTGTGTTTTCTAAAAGTGAAATCTCAAACAGGCAGAACGTGTTATACACAAACACACACATATTTTTTTATTCACAGTCTGTGGCTGTGTTGTTTGCAGTTTAGAGACACCAGGAAAGATGAGCAGTGGCCCATAAGGGCTAAACTCTGTGGGAGTGCAAATGCACCAGACTAGTTTTGGGGGAGCAGTGCAGAGCCATTCCTCAGAGCAGCTTTGGATTGGAGATTTCAGAATGTCAGAAGCAACCTCTTTTGGATCAGTTCTTTTTATTTATTTATTTATTTTTTGCATTTTGGCTTTAGGAATATTCAAACTCTTCCAGCTTCCACCTTGCATAATTTTGCCATATTTGGATGTTTCTTTTTTTTTTTCAAAATTATAATGGATCTAAAAGTCACTGTTGTTTTTCTTGATTTTGTGTGTGCATGTGTGTGTGCATATGCGTGTGTGTGCCCAGTAGTTCTAAAAAGTGGGCCACACTATATTAAGGCCATTGAAGCAGTGTGCACGTGTATAAATGCGTATGTGTGTGTGTGTGTGTGTGTGTATGTGTGTGTGTGTGTGTGTGTGTGACCTGCCTGCTATGGATGACGTCATAGTTGGCACTACAGCAAGGTTATTACAGCGGTGAATGAAGGACACAGTCAGCTTAAGTGTGTGTGTGTGTGTGTATGAGAGACACAGAGAACGAGAGAGAAACCATATGTGCACTTACTGCAGCATAAATGAACAAGGACAGCTGAAAGTGTGCCTGTATGTATGTGTGTGTGTGTGTGTGTGTATGTGTGTGTGTGTGTGTGTGTGTGTGTGTGTGTGCACTTTAAGGCTGTATGATATCACTATCCTGATATTGGTTTTAATATGCTGATTGGTGTGGTGCAATGGATAACACCACCACCACCTGCAAGTAAGCTATCAGCATCAGGGAGATTGGGGTTTGATTTCTGGTCTGGGTGACTACGCTGTGCTTCACCATTAAGAGTCCTTGGGCAAGACTCCAAACACTACATTGGTAAATCTCTGTAATATGCCTAACCCTGTAAGTCACTGTGGATAAGAGCTTCAGCTTCATGTCCCCTTCCATACTCAGAATCTGGAATGTTACATCTGATGTTTGGGGCTTAGCATCATTCACACATGCAGCTCTTAATAGGTGCTTTACCAGGATGAACGCCTTTACCAAGTCTTGTTAAACAGGCTGTGATGCTGTCAGCCTGAACAGCCCTCATCTTCAATATTTCTGAACTGTGTACAGAATCCACCCCTAAAGTGCTTTTTTCCCTGGACACTGAAAGCTGAACTAACGAAACACAAGAAACCACAGAATTGGTTTGCTTTGCTGGTGTGAAGCCCAATCTCACATACTTTGTCATTTCCCTCTTTAAAAACCCTCAGGGAGTCCTTCTGTTCTCTATATCTCCATTAACTGTAACATTATTAGCTGAGGCTAGCCTGTGTTAGCCTAAATAAAACCTTTAATTTAGGGTGAGCCTGCTTTAGCCCAAATTCATTCTGTTATTCAAAGCTGGGTTAGTCGGTATTAGCGAGTTATGCCCTGTTTTGTGGTTTAGTTCATTAGTGTTGCTTTTGCAATTTAGCATGCTAGACTAAAGTTGGCTTAAAAAAATGTATGTAGTTTAGTCATGCACATACTGCTCTACCTTTTGAGTTGTTGATTGACAGCTCTTATATGTTCAATTCATCCAATAAATTAGCAAAAATCACAATCGGAAACCAAGGAAAGTAACAGGGTCGATTTTGCCGCTTTTCTCTGCATAATCATGTGGGTTTCACCCTGAATATGTATCTAAAAAGTCAAATGTAAAAACAGAAGTGAAGTAAAGAGTGTTCCAATCAGCTGGCTTTAATCTAGACATCCCAGTAACGTATTGGCTTCGGACCACGCGCAAGATTCCTGGGAATTTCCCTGGAATGGTCCTGGCTCTCCTGCCAGTTCGGCTTAACTCGAGTTTTAACTCCAGCATGTGTTCACACTGAACCACTTTCTGTTTAATTGCTGCATTAAGGTACACAAGTAAATAGGGCTCATGCGAGTAAGCCGTGTTACATTTAGATTTATGGCATTTAGCAGAAGCCCTTCTATAGAGCAACTTAAAGAAGTGTGACGCTGTTCACTGTTCAGAAAATACCCCAACCTAGTGTGAACAGGCTAGAGTTCAAATACATACCCAAACTAGATAGATACTGCCACAAAAAGTGAGTACGGATACCCAGATGCAGAAGACGCCCAATACCCATTAGCCCACGACACACAATTGAAACTCATTCCACTACCTTGGTGCCAGAACAGAGCAAAGTGCTTGTCTTCCATGTGATCTGAAGTAAGGTGGGTCAAACTGAGCCGTACTCGAAACCTGAGGGGTACGAACCTGGTTTTGATCATTGCCATCAAGTATAGAGAGGCTTCTTGTCTAATTCAGAAACAACTCTGAACTTTTTTCTGAATCAAGGGCCTTATTTACATTAGTCAGTTAGCTCACTGCTTCTGGTGATAAATAATACATCCATTTTTGTTTAAATGATGTAGAGTCTCTACATGGCAGAAGGTAAAAGCTCATTGGACTGGATGAATGCAGCAATGAGTTAATGCCATAGGACGTAGATACTGTCACAGTTGGACTTTATAAAAAAAAAATTGCATTTTATAAAAATATAAAATTGCAATACATAAAATCCCAGTATAGTATTTTGCCCACATTGTGCATCTCTAGTGTACGTTCATACGTCTGTGTGTGTGTGAAGATGTTTCGCTCTAAAAAGCAAGCTCCATCGTGGGGTTCAGGTGTTTTTTTACTGCCATCACACCCTTTCCACTGCGTGTGTGTGTGTGTGTGTATATATGTGTGTGTGTGTGTGTGTGTGTGTGTGTATGTGCGTTATCAGCACCTCCATTCATGTTCAGCAGCACACATTGAGCTGAAGGCATCTATACACGCATGCACACTCTCCCTGTCCTGTCTCTGTCTGTGTTTGTGTGTATTGTGTTATAAATAATGGGTTCAGTATTTAATCTTGGATTGTGAAGCAGTTAACCATGTTGTGTAAGTGTGAGTGTGTGTCATCTTACTGGCCTTCGTACCAAAAAGGTTTAAATCTGAGATACAGAAACACAAAAATGTTTGAGGGATGATGGAGTCCAGAATTTGGTGAGAGAGAGAAAGAGAGAGAGAGAGAGAGAGAAAGAAAGAGAGTCCTTTAGCCTGAATTCATTCTGTTATTCAGAGCTGGGTTAGTCGGTATTAGCAAGTTATGCCCATGTTAGCCCTGTTTTGTGGTTTAGTCCATTAGTGTTGACTTAGCAATTTAGCATGCTAGACTAAAGTTGGCTTTTTTTCTAGTCCGGCATACTGCTCAACCTCATGAGTTGTTGATTGACAGCTCTTATATGTTCTGGTCTTTCAATAAATTTGCAAAAATCACAACCGGAAACCGAGGAAAGTAATACCAGGTTGGGAATGTATGATTCCACATAGCATGGCCAATGGCTTTCGCGCAGAAGCCACGCGCACAAACAGGGTAGATCTTGTGGCTTCTCTCTATAATCTAGTGGTTTCATCCTGAAAATGTATCTAAAAACTCAAATGTACAAACAGAAGTGTCATGGAGTTCCAATTATTAGCATTATTCTTCATGTTTATCACCAGGAAATGTACTTTAAACCTTTTAATTTGACAGCATTTACTGTAAAGAGGCATGTCAACAAGGATAATTCATGTAGGCTATGAGGTAAAATGTAATCAGCTGGTCAATATGAAATGTTTTGTGTTTTATTTTTATGTCAAATGTGCGTTTCAGATTAAAATGCTGTTCAGGGGCAAACTTTTATTTCTGTGCAAAATGTATTCTTAAAGAAACCATGTTCTTTATGTGGTATTTATTCATAGAGAATAATTATTCAGCACATCATTATAATATCTACTTGGCCTGAGAATTGTGCTAAAGCCAGCAGACCTCTATACATCTATAAAACATACATGCCTCGCAATGCAAACATGCAAAAAACGTTGTGTATGACCTGCAGAGATGCCTGATCTCCTTGTCTCGTGATTTGAGTCTGTTCACTTTCAGAAATTGGGCAGAACCAGTGTGACTGCTGTGCTAAATAACAAGGCCATAAATCCTGCCATGTCACTGCCTCTTTTGAGCCACTTTCTCAAGCTATAAGCACTACAGCAAGCGCTTTAAAGACAGACGCTTCAGAAATATTACTGCTGGCTGTGTAAGATAGCAGGGTTTTGTAGGAGTCAGCACACTGACACGCATTAGAGGTCGCAGCCGCAGCTCTAAATGACACAAAATGACATTAGCGTAGCAAATGCTACGGCTCGATCAGTTTGAATGGCACAGATGCTAACTTTAGCGTAGTGCTTTCCTTGCAGATGTGTGCGGACCGATGCTGTGATGACCACACAGAGCTGGACAAGGCAGCAGGATATAGAAACGCTAATGATGTAAATAGCATATGCTAACATTTGCGGCGTGCTGCGTGTGGGAAAACAGATGCTTCATTAGCAGAGCGCTGCGCAGGGGAAGCTATAGGGAAGTCAGTGATACGAATGACAGATATACTAGTGTTAGTGCAGTGCTATAGGGAGGTTAGCGACGTGGCGGCTTCGTGTTAGCGGTGAAAGCCCCTGGTGTGTCTTTAAATTAGCCACACCCTGCCCCCCTCTCTCTGCTGCCATTACCACGGCAACCACATAGTGAAGCACTCAGCACTCCATCCATCTACTGAAGTGGAGAGAGAGAGAGAGAGAGAGAGAGAGAGAGAAAGAGAGAGAGATGATTAATGGAATATTGGGTTGGTGAGGAAGGATAAAGAGAGCGAGCGAGTGGTGTGGAGAAAGAGAGAGAGAGAGAGAGAGAGAGGGAGGGGGAGATGAATGGATGAAGTGAGCAAGGGCACATTGAAGGAGGGTGTGTGTGTGAGAGAGAGAGAGAGAGAGAGAGAGAGAGAGAGAGAGAGAGGGAGAGAGAGGAGAGCTAAAAGACCACATTGATAGAATGAGAGAGAGAGAGAGAGAGAAAGTCGAAGGCTACTCGGCAAAAGAAAGGAGAGAGAGAGAGAGAGAGAGAGAGAGAGCGAGAGAGAGAGGAGAGCTAAAAGACCACAGTGATAGAATGAGAGAGAGAGAGAGAGAGAGAGGAGAGCTAAAAGACCACAGTGATAGAATGAGAGAGAGAGAGAGAGAGAGAGAGAGAGAGCTAAAAGACCCCAGTGATAGAATGAGAGAGAGAGAGAGAGAGAGAGAGAAAGTCGAAGGCTACTCGGCAAAAGAAAGGAGAGAGAGAGAGAGAGAGAGAGAGAGAGAGAGAGAGAGAGAGAGAGAGAGAGCTAAAAGACCACAGTGATAGAATGAGAGAGAGAGAGAGAGAGAGAAAGTCGAAGGCTACTCGGCAAAAGAAAGGAGAGAGAGAGAGAGACAGAGAGGAGAGCTAAAAGACCACAGTGATAGAATGAGAGAGAGAGAGAGAGAGAGAGAGAGAGAGAGCTAAAAGACCACAGTGATAGAATGAGAGAGAGAGAGAGAGAGAGAGAGAGAGAGAAAGTCGAAGGCTACTCGGCAAAAGAAAGGAGAGAGAGAGACAGAGAGGAGAGCTAAAAGACCACAGTGATAGAATGAGAGAGAGAGAGAGAGAGAGAGAGAGAGAGAGAGAGAGAGAAAGTCGAAGGCTACTCGGCAAAAGAAAGGAGAGAGAGAGAGAAAGAAAGAGAGAGAGAGACAGAAAGATCAATAGAAGGGTGAGAGAGACAGAGAGCGAGAACGAGAGAGAAAGATGGATGGAGAGCAAGATTGACAGAGACAGATACAGCATGGTTTTTCGCAAACTGTGCTGAGCTGGAGGCGACCGCACCGACTCCACTCTATCCGCAATATCGCACACGTCCCATGATACTTTGAGGGAATTATGGGATGCACTTCGAGCCAAATGTCAACAGCTAGCAAGTTAGGTACCTTGATAAGCACTATTGTACAAATATTGCAAGGCGCTATAGGAGCACACTAAAAACAACGGCACAACAAGCTCTACTGTACAGAGATGTCAGGGGTGTGAAAAAGGTTTCCTGCAGTAGTTTTAGCTGCTTTACAGGGTCTGGTGTTTAGCAACGTTAGCCATTAACCTCCAGCTCCACTGTACTGAAAGGGTTCTGAAAGAATTAATGTAGTACAATGCAAAACCTTGTGGGCTAACCTGTGGTAACAGGATTTACTGATTATTATTATTGTTGTTGTTGTTAAAAATAATAAATAAATAATGTGAACAAAAGACCATTTTTCCAACCATGTTGGTGGTCAATCTGCTGTCTCCAGCCAAAATGTAGCCTAGTGCTGTACCTCCTTTTATTTATGCTGCCTTCCATTTACCTCGGAACTCAGAGCTGGGAATGACGTCACACCAGTTGATACCAGTTGACAACATCACATGATGTTGTATTTTGCACCTCCAAACGCCACAGAAACCCATCCACAGATAGACGCTGGACAGTACTGTGTGTCCGACTGATTTAATGAGACACAAATAGATAGAAGTGTTAAAGAGTATAATACTACTGCTTTTACTACTGCTGATGCACAGTGGTGGCACCCTGGATTTTGAATTTGAGGATGGTGAGGCTCTCCCAAGCTGCCGAGTAGGAAATTTGACTTGTGGGGCGTTCCAGTTGAAATTTCCTACATGGAACTCCATGGAAGTGGATCACAGCATTGTGTACCAGCCCAGGCACTGCAGATGATAATTAGCTTGTTAGCTAACTCTGGTGAAGCATTCTCTTTGGAGATTAATGTATTTTGAATAATCCCACACAAAATAAACACAAACAAAACCTGACAACTTTGAGTACAAGCATCGTTTTGCTGAATAAAAATGAAAGACATTAATTTTTTGTATCTCAGAAATCAGCAGGTG